>NC_090324.1:187428934-187721446 GCF_040869045.1 Eurosta solidaginis
AAATAGGTAATTTTTCCAAAAGCAAAATAAATTACAGAAAAGATTACAGAGTTAAGCAGCTATGTTGGTTATACACAGAAATACAATAGAGGGTTGTGTCCCCGCTTTTCGCAAGCGTTGAGATTCACCACGCGTGATTCACCACGTCCAAATATCACAATCCACGGATAGGTACCGACGGGTTTGTATGGGACTTAGGCTGTTATGCCACAGTAAAACAAATCTTTACCGATAACTGTGTTATCGATTAATTTATCGAATTCTAACTAAGTAATATTGCATTGTCATCGGAGTTATACATGTGTGCAAAATTTCAGCTCAATCGTACACCGGGAAGTGTATCAAATTTAACTTGCAAGATTCCATTACAGACAACAAAAGTGAAACTAAATAAAAGCTTATAATAATAAAATAGATAAGAGTTTACATCAGCGTAAGAAAAAATATGAAGAAGCACGTAGGAGAATTTTTAATGAAGAAATAATAGCTAAAAAGAAAAATAGGAATTACTTTAAGATTAAGAAAATGGAAGAAAAGAAAAGAAGTTTTAAAAGAATTAGGAATAAGATTGTTTCAACTACAGTAACACTGAAAGGGGATAATCGCTTTTTTGCAAAAACGAAGATAGGAGATCTTGAGGTGCTAGCGTTGCTTTATTCTGGGGCAGGTACCAGTTGTATTGGTAGAAATACAGATGCGTTATTGCGGGGTAAGGAGAACCTGATAATGCCAATCAGGGGACAAAATGTTAGGACGGCGAATGGTGGAGAAACCGCGGTCACGGGGGTCATAACGTTGCCGGTGTTGTGGGATGATACAGTCAGGGACTTAGAGGTTTTAATCGTGCCCGATCTTCAATAAGAGGTGTATCTTGGTGTTGATTTTTGGCAGGTGTTTGGGATGGATGTGGTCAGTAGGGATATGAATGTGAAGAGGAATGATTCTGGCGTTGCAGAACTCGTGCCCGCCGAGGGTGATCTGTCTTTTGACGCGGTGCAACACGAAATTTCCAGTAGCCTTGGAGCGAGTAAAAGCCCAATTCCCATCATTTTCAGTCTTAGGGCTTGGAAAAACTGATGTAGAGGAGCATGTAATTGAAGTTACTGACAAGAACTTATCCGTGAAGCAACGATTCTACCCAATCTCGCCGGCCATACAGAAATTGATATACGCGGAACTCGATCGAATACTGGGGATGGGAGTGGTCGAAGAGAGAAACAGTAGTTGGAGTTCGCCTGTCTCCCTAGTAGTGAAAGGAACGAAAAATATATTATGTTTAGATGCAAGAAAAGTGAATGCGGGTACAATTAAGGATGCTTACCAGTTGCCGCATATAGATGGAATCTTGAGTATGTTGCAAACAACGCGATATATTTTGGCAGATACCGCTTGAGCAGAAATCCCGAGAAAAGGCAGCGTTTACGGTACCTGGTAGGCCTCTATATCATTTTAAAGTTATGCCTTTTGGCTTGTGTAACGCGGAAATCCCGAGAAAAGACAGCGTTTACGGTACCTGGTAGGCCTCTATATCATTTTAAAGTTATGCCTTTTGGGTTGTGTTACGCGGCACAAAGAATGTGCCGACTTATGGATCAAGTTATTCCTGCCTCTTTGCGCGAATCAGTGTTTGTATACCTAGATGATTTGCTTGTGTGTTCTGTTGATTTTTCGTCTCATTTGTGTCTGCTAGAAAAGGTCGCTAAGTGCTTACGAGATTCAAAACTTACCATTAATGTTGAAAAGAGTAAATTTTGTTTCAAAGAGGTTAGGTATTTAGGATATGTAGTGGGCAACGGTTGCATTCGTATAGATGCCAGCAAGGTGACTGCCATGAGGGACTTCCCGGAGCCAAAAACGCCCAAACAGCTTAGGCGGTTCCTAGGGATCACAGGCTGGTACCGCAGGTTTATTCAGGACTACGCGACGATTGCAGCGCCGCTGCACGACTGTCTCACTAAAGAACGAATTAAGAAATCTACTATGACAGACAACACTAGGAGGGATTTTGAGCGTTTGGAAGAGAGCTTGATATCCGCTCCGGTACTCACTCACCCGGATTTCAACAGAATATTATATATACAATGTGACGCATCACCGACGGAGTAGGGGGTGTGCTGTTCCAACTGGACGACGGGAACGAGCGACCAATCGCGTATTTGTCAGCTAAGCTCAACAAGGCTCAGCGCAACTACAGCATGACCTAGCTCGAGTGCTACGTGGAAGTGCTGAGTGTAAAGCTTCGACATACAACACTGCAAAGGAGCACAAAACATTGTACCAGATGCGCTATCTCGTATGGATATGGATGAAATCGCCATGAACAGCCGACTGTTAGACGTCGACATGGGTTCGCCCTGCTTCAAAACTGACGAATATGAAGAGTTGAAGAAGACAGTAGCGGACAACCGCGACCGGCTAACAAATCTATGTATCTCGGACGGATATGTTTATAGACGGACGCAATTTTTAAGGGGGGACGATCTTCAGGAGGACCAGGCTTGGAAACTTTGGGTTCCAACTGAGCTTAGACAGGGCTTGGTGGAAGCTTCCCATGGCTCACCATCAGCAGGGCATTGTGGGATATACAAAACCTTGTCAAGGATACGACAAAAATATTACTGGCCTGGTATGGTGACCGATGTTCAGATACATATAAAAGGATGTGAAACCTGTAAAGTAAACAAAACACAAAATTATTTCCATTAACCGCCTATGGGAAAACTACATTTAACTGAGCGACCTTTTCAGCGTTTGTTTATTGATTTTGTGGGTCCTTATCCACGTACGTCAGAGGGTAATATGTTCGTTTTTGTGTGTCTAGACCACTTCTCTAAATTTGTGTTTTTAAAACCTATGCGAAAAGCCACTTCAGCCGACGTTAATAAATTTTTAGAAAAGGAGGTATTCCATGTATTCGGGGTGCCTGAATACATACATTCAGATTGTTTAGGCCACCAGCCTAAATATTCGCTACCACCCTAATGCACATTTTTTGGCAATATTATTATTTACCGGTAACGGCCCACCCCTGCCGAGCGCTAACTGCAAAGGGGAAAAACTCGACGAAAGTTAGCTATCGGCAGGTGGTGCGGACCTTTTTCGTTTTTAAATCCTTCTTTCTATTTTGGAACGTCAACGAGCCAGCAGCCAGCCCCAGGTGAGTTATCATATTACGTATCTTTTCATAGTTTGTGCATATAATTTACGCTATAATCGCACTTTGCTATTGTGATTCTTTTTAATAATTGCGATTTGAACATTAAAATTTGCACTTGGCAATTGTCCGGCAATCAGCCACCAATATTTCTATTTTGAATTGTAATTTATCCAACAATTTGCGGTCGTCATATTATTAACATTTGCCGTGCACGAATGTGTAATTAACAACTTTAAGAACATTGAATTTTCGAATTGGTTTGTGAAGCAATTCCCTTTTTGATAATAAATAAAGCTGAGAATTTATATTGTTTATAACGTGAATACATTTGTCATTACTCGCTCTAATTCTTTTCTTTGCTTTCTCTTTATTTGCGACGCACACGCCCGACTTCCCCGGGTCCACACTGCCCCGCAAAACACAGATAATGGGAAACTATTTCCGAATTGTTTTCTTCCTTCCTAGGAAAATATGGTACAAAACACATCAGGACTGCATTTTTTCCCCGCAAGGAAATGCTGCTGAGAGAGTCAATCGGTCAGTGTTGCAAATTGTGAGGTCGTATGTAAAGGAAAACCAAAGGAATTGAGACAAGCATATCAGCGATGCAGCCTTCGCCCTTCGTAGTGCAGTACACACCAGCATCGGAAGTCCCCCATATTTCGCCGCATTTGTTATCTCTATGATACAGCATGCTGCATCATACGGGTTATACCGCAAGGTTGGCGCGCTTAAGGATGCTGACTGTGAGATCCTGACGACCGATGAAAAGATGCTAATGATTAGGGACAATATCATGAAGGAACTGAAGGTGGCCCATGAGAAGAACGCTAAGGTTTATGACACTAGATCTAGAGAATTACGTTTCAAAATAGGGCAAGTTGTATATCGCCGAAACTTCAAGCAAAGCTCGCAGATAGAGAATTATAATGCTAAAGTAGCTCCGAAGCATGTTAAATGCATAGTGTTGAAGACCATCGGTAATTCAATATACGAGCTAGGCGATATGAATGGCAAAAGGATCGGCGTATACCACGGGAAAGATATATTTGTAGTATAACTGTCTTGTTATCGTTATTTTATTGTTATAGATGGATCGAGGTGTAGATATTGTTTCGTGGTCAAATTTTTGTAGTCTTAGTAATTATTATTTATATCTATACTGGAATAATTTATTTATACATTTTTTATCTGTAATATTTTCTCATGTAACTCGCAAATTTCGATCTGTCATATATATATTTTTTTTTTCTTTGACCTTTCGATTAATTATTTATTTACGAACTTTATTATTTATTTATTACCTTTTTTTATTCATTTATTTATTAATCAATTATTTAGTTGTTTGTTTTTTTTTTTGTGAATAATTTTTCTTGACGACAGGCATATCAAAGCTTGAATAGTAGATTTAGATACACCTGGGGTATAGTTATAAATATCTTTCTTTATCAGTGATGGCATCATTCAGTTACAGTAGATTGGTTTAGAATACATGTTAGTAATGAAACCCCTGACGGCTATATGTTGTAGAATGGTGTTATGCCCTTAAGAAGGAATTACCAACCCAGAAAGCAAAGTTTTACTGCCCGGCTTTATTCGTGGGTCGAGGCCACACGTGGGCTTAAAAAGGGGTACCGAAAGGCTGCATTGGAACTTTTTTTATGCACACGCTCCATAGTGCGGGCACCATCGGCGGTTGCGAGCCTGTAACGCAGGCCTTTCCCTCACATTGGCTAAAAGTGGCAGAAGTGCTAGCAACATTGTTTAAGTAGTGTGGGCATCATGTAGCGAAAGTTTGTGCGTGGATGAGTATGTGAGTGGGTGCTACTGTATACGTGCGAGTGTGTGCTACCGTTTACGTGTGGGTGAGCATGTACGCGTGAATACGGGAAAGCCGAAAGTAAGTTGCATAAGTGTTGGTGAAAATTTTTCATTTCTAACTTAACTTTCTATAGGCCGGGATTGGCTATAAAAGGGGATGAAACAAGGCAACGGGCCAAAGTTGGAAGTAAACTGTGCAGAGAAGTGCTAAAGTGCTTAGTGGAAATCTTTGATTTTTCTTTGAAAAAAAGGAACAAACTAGAAGTTGTGCACGAATATAATGCGAGTGCGGTTCTTAAAGTCAACACGGATTGCGATTTAGACCAAAGTTTTGTGTCTCACGGGATTTCGCGGTACATCTCCCCCAGATTTGTGTAACCTCGGCAACTAGCCTGAGTACAAGGTAAGTTTGAAAAATTGTGCTTCTGTAGACAATAGATATTTCCCTTGGCTTATGAACGGGGGTCTGGGATTCTCCATACCCCGTCGTTAAAGCAAGGCAAATAAAAGGTTCCATTGCCCCAATCCTTGCCGCCAGATAGACTCACATCTGTGCGGTTATGGATATTTGCGCAAACAAACAATAGAAAAGAAAATATTTTTGTGGCATGCGCATGCGCAAGATTATCCACTGCGAACTATTGCTAATTATTTTCCATTTTGGATTTGTTATATTTTTTTTAGATCGCATCCCCGAAGGAAACACCTCACACACTGCACACCACCACCTGCTTAGCACAGGAGCACATACCCAAACAGCACAACCAACTAGATATCACCAAAGCCACAAGCCTAATTTTGATTTGATGCCACCACGCCTGAAGTAAATACGCCCAGCTCCAGTAAAACAAGACAAGGCCAATCGCGTACCACACACTAAACAAAACTGCTACCACACCATCACCAACACCGAGAAACCTAAGTGGAAAGAAAGCCCAATAACATTGAGGCAAAAGAAGCGACAGACGCTCGATAGACAGCGGCAACTGCAACTACAGCAACAACCCCCGTCAACATCACCACACCAACAACACCAAGGGACATCAAAAATTGGAAATTTGTCCGGAACCCAAATAAGGCAACTCGAAAGATTTTTGTTGATGTTTATATAATTTATTGTATTATATGTACACTTAGATGATCACTTAGGATAGGACAGAGGGGTACGAAACCCCACTTTTTTATTTTTTTTTATTTTTGATCTAGAATTTTCTTCTTTTGGTTTTTGGGCAAAATTCAGTTGGCTTTTTGCGTTAGAGTAATTTTTCTTGGAAAACTTTACGATTTTTTTACAATTTTCTACATTTCATTTTTCTTTTGCATTTTCTTATTATTTTGTTTGGCTTTCCTTTACACCATTTTTTCCAAATTTTGGCATTCCGTTGTGAACTGCTGTAAAAATTCTTGCAATATTTCTCCTTACTATTTACTAAGCAGCAATTTCTACTTTTTGGCTAATAACTATTGGGATTTGCTTCCCTCGCACTTTCGTGCCTAAGCAAATGGCTTAGGCCCAATTAATCAACCGCGGTTTGGGCCAACTATGGCCTGTAAACAGGGTAAAATCTCATCCCAAGATCTGCCTTTTTATGCGTTAAAATTTTTTTTTATATCACAATCTACTTATAAATTTTACTAGTGTTTCTTTTGTTACTTTTTTTAATTTGCATTGACTTAGTAGATATAGCTACCCGTAGTATTTTTGCTCCCGGGCTGCGCCCAGCCATCGATAGTAGCAGAAACTTCGGTCCCTGGGCCCCGTTGGGCAATATTAACAACAAAACTCATAGATTTTTTTAGTTCACCTTTTTATTTTTTTATACAAGTTTTATTAAGCATCTTCTGATCGCATGCATTGTGGTGAGAAAAATAAGAGGAAAATATATGTACATGCATAATTGCTCATACATTAACTTAGAGTCAGAGTGAGCGAATCTTTTTAGTCCTTCTTTATGCCCTTTTCCATCTTCTAAAACCAGTTTTTTTCTCTATAATAAATTCCCCCAGTATATTGTGGTAGGTCAGGGATTGCTCGCTAGGACAAGCTTAGGGCGTTTAAGCAAGCGTGCTACAGCTTAGCGAGTATCTTGTAAGCGTTTTGATACGTGCAAACAGAACATTAATGTGGGTCGCCGCGCACCGTCAATGATAGCATTCTTTTGGGTTTTTTTGACCTTGCATTATTCATTACTAGATCTTATCAAGTAAATTTTTTTAGCTTGATTTTTGGTTTTATAGGCATATAAAAATTTTTTTTTTGTAGACAAGGTACTTTCTTGTTTTGGAGTATAGTTTTAAAATTTGTAATCTCTAAGTTTGTCTCATTGTTCAATTTCATTTTGTTTTACTGAATTTTATTAATTTGAAATATTTTGTTATTTTTATGTAGGATAAGAGCATATATTCGTAGAGGTGAATTTATGAAGTTTAATATTAGGTTTTTCGGTCACATAATTAGTTTTTTTCTTATTTTTGTGAGTTTTATTAATTTTTTTATTTAACTTCTAGCAATTGGGATAGTAGAAATAGTAGGACATAGACATAGATATAAGAAAAAGAAAAATATTGTTTGTAAATAAAAAAAGAATGATTGAAAATAGGTTGAGTAATTAATCAATATGCAGGGCTAGGTTGGAATATTTTGGTGTGGGTGTTGCCTCTGTGCGCGCCGAGGTAGATGAAGGTGAGTACAAATGTGACTGAATGACGGACGGACATGTGTCAGGTTCGGGGGAACTGTAAGAAGTAGGAGTGACCACAGTATCCATGGCTTCGCGCAAGCTGCGCTGAAGAGGTTGGGAGGACTACACCTGACAGGACAGGCCTTATCCTTGCTATTACATTCCCTTTATATTAGATTCCACCCTTAGAATTTTCCACCGAATTCCAGATCCTGTTTCCTTCTTTGTTTCTTTTCCAACAAATGCAGGTATGAACCTATTTTTGGGGCCCGCGAGCATACCTGCTTGCCGCCACTCCTCACCAAACAAACATGCAGCTACATGACAATGTCGCCCAACGGAATAGCCCAGTAATCTTTTCAATACTTACCAATTCTTACTTATTTCTCACTTTTATCTTCTCTCATATATCTCCTAACTCTTTTTCAATTCCCATAATTTTTCATCTTCTTAATTATCTTATTTCCATTTCTCTATTTCCTTCTCTTGACATTGGACAGGGACCGTCATGATGACAGCGTCACTGGGGGTTCACCTTGGTGACTAGTGCTTTAGTGATAAACTTGTAAGAAGTAGCTAAGTGACCATGTCGGGGTTCCTTTTCTTTTAGCTTCGACAGTTTGGTTAAGTGTTACCTGACATGATAGTTTGGTAGGTGGACGTGGCGAGCTGTTCAAGCTTCCTTACTGGTAATCCAGCATTACCGGTAAGTGAGATTTACAGTAAGTCGCCACGACAGAAGTTGGGAAGTGTAGCATCCATGCCATGGTGAATTGCCACACTTCAGCGAACAGTACGGAGAGTGACGCAGGGCAGGACTTTAGACAAATACGAACACCTTCGGTTGCCTTCATCAAACTATCGCCAAGGCAACACCACACACACCCAAATAAAATACTAAGAATTTTTGATTTTTTTAAAAGGTTTTTAACCTACAAGTTGTAAGAGGTTGATTTCTTCGCTTGAATACCATTTATTTCATTCCAGTAGTAAATCTATTCAATTTCGTGATAAGCTTCCCTGTTGCGTTCTAGAACCATTTTTAAATATATCTAGTATACTTATCTTTTTCTTTACTTAATTAGCTAGTAGTATTCTATTTTTTTAATTTTTTTTTATAATTTTAACAGATAAAATATACATTCACACATACGATTCGAATTTGAAGTTTTATAGTTGTAAGCATTTTTTTTAAGCAAACCCGTTGATACACAAATGATCATAGAAAGAGCCAATATAGCAAATACTTTCTAAATACATACGCCGTCAGTCATCCGAATTTTCACTTTCGGTGATTTTGAAGTTTTTACTTGAATTTGTGTTGATTCATTTGTGTAACTAGAGTTATTTTTTGTTGCAGGTAAGTTTTAATATACCTACATACATGCAGATATATGAATATGAACATTGGATGCAGTTGTACACATATAAGCTCGTTTATATTAACCCTCCGATGAGTAGATGAGAACTTCACGGCCGTGTGAAAAGGTCCCTACGGACCTTTTTTTGTAAATCATGTTTTTTTCATATAAAAATTTTTTTTTGATTTTTTTTTTGTTTTTATTGTTTATAACTAAATTCTACATACAAAAATAATTTTTTCAATTTTTTAAATTTTTTTTTGCTTGAATTTTCTTAAGACTATTATAAAAAAGTTTAAAAATTATTGTTGTTGAGCGTGTACTTCTTGTCCCCCGCTCTGGTCGCAAGTGTTCCAGCGAAGTTAAAGTGTGCTATGTTCTCCGCAAACAGCGTTGCCGCAGCCGAAGCAGTATGCCCGCGTTTTCCGCTGCCGCCCGTACTCAGAACGGTAAAGGCGACATGACGGTCTACTTGACCTAGCCGCAAACGACGGTGCATTGCCTTCCATCGGTCTTGATAATACCTGAAATTAAAAGAAAAATAAAAACCAATAAATATATATTCTACTCTTGAATTTGAAGATGTTTTTCTTACCCTGACATCGAATGGTTCCATCGCATTGCGTATCCTTGGATATGAGGTTATATGGTTGTTCACGGCACGTTCTTCCATATTTGGTGTGGCCAATTGTTTCGTTAGCAGTAACAAGAACGACCGCCGTCTGTCACTCCTCTTATAGACTTCATTTCGTTGTAAATCGTAAAAGCAACCAATGCAGCGACGTCCAGCATATTATAAAACATGGCCAACGGCCATCGTTGTGTTGCTCTTTTGCAGGTGTAAGTGCCTAGCATTTGATCCATGGCATCAACGCCGCATTTGTTGGCGTTGTAATCTAATATGACATAGGGCTTCCGATTCTCGGTTTGCTCGTCAACGCGGCAGGTGTAGTGCATTGTGGAGAGAACGTTCACCACTTTATTTTTTTTCGGCACGTATTAGCGTAACGCTATATCCCCTTCGTTGAACCCAAATAATGTACTATTGATGGTGCGCTTCGGGTTCTTCTTGAACTCCTGTGGAATTAATGTTTTGTTGTAGCGCACTGTACCAACATATGCGGTCTTCCTGCTCATCAAAATACGCGCCAAGTTTACTGCTGTAAAAATTCTTGCAGTAATTCCCTTACTATCCTCTAAGCAGCAATTTCTACTTTTTAGCGAATAACTATTGGGATTTGCTTCCCTCGCACTTTCGTGCCTAAACATATGGCTTAGGCCCAATTAATCAACCGGGTTTTGGGCCAGTTGTGGTCTGTAAACAGGGTCAAAATCTCATCCCAAGATCTGCCTTTTTATGCCTTAAAATTTTTTTTTATATCACTATCTACTTATAAATTTTACTAGTGTTTCTTTTGTTACCTTTTTTTTATTTGCATTGACTAAGTAGATGTAGTTACCTGTAGCATTTTTGCTCCCGGGCTCCGCCCAGCCATCGATAGTCGCAGAAACTTCGATCCCTGAGCCCCGTTGGGCAATATTAACTACAAAACTCATAGATTTTTTTTAGTTCACCTTTTTATTTTTTATGCAAGTTTTATTAAGCATCTTCTGATCGCATGCATTCAGGTCCACCGTGTAGAATACCCCGAGTTAAATTATAGGTAATGGAGCGCAGCGATTACGCTCAAAAGAGGAATGTATGTAAAGCATATATGTTTTTGAGTTCTTTTTTTTCAGCAACAGGTGCTCAAGAGCGACATTACCGGAGCAACGGAGTGACCAGGTGAGTGCTAATATATCATACCAGGAGACATATATGCACATATGTATGTAAATAAAGTAAAAAAAATATGTATGTACATATATTAATAATTGCGCTCCTAATCCGCCGCTAACTTATTGAATGATTTAGTAGCGAGAAAATTAAGAGGAAAATATATGTGCATGCATAAATGCCCATACATTAACTTAGAGTCAGAGTGAGTGAATCTGAAGGACTAAAATCCTTTATGCCCTTTTCCATCTTCTCAAAACCAGTTTTTTTCTCTATAATAAATTCCGCCAGTAGATTGTGGTAGGTCAGGGATTGCTCGCTAGGACAAGCTTAGGGTGTTTAAGCAATCGTGCTACAGCTTAGCGAGTATCTCGTAAGCGTTTTGATACGTGCAAACAGAACATTAAGGTGGGCCGACGCGCACCGTCAATGATAGAATTCTTTTGGGTTTTTTTTTGGAGCTTGCATTATTCATTACTAGATCTTATCAAGTCAATTTTTTCAGCTCGATTTTTGGTTTTATAGGCATATACGATTTTTTTTGTTTGTAGACAAGGTACTTTCTTGTTTTGGAGTATAGTTTTAAAATGTGTAATCTCTAAGTTTGTCCCATTGTTCAATTTCATTTAGTTTTTACTGAATTTTATTAATTTGAAATATTTTGTTATTTTTATGTAGGATAAGAGCTTATATTAGTAGAGCTGAATTTATGAAGTTTTATATTAAGTTTTTCGGTCACATAATTAGTTTTTTTTCTTATTTTTTGGGGTTTTTATCTATTGTTTTAGTAAATTTTTTATTTAACTTTTAGCAATTGGGATAGAAGAAATAGTAGGGCATAGACATAGATATAAGAAAAAGAAAAATATTGTTTGTAAATAAAAAATGAATGATTGAAAATAGGTTGAGTAATTAATCAACATGCAGGGCTAGGTTGGAATATTTTGGTGTGGGTGTTGCCTCTGTGCGCGCCGAGTAAGATGAAGGTGAGTACAAACGTGACTGAATGACGGACGGACATGTGTCAGGTTCGGGGGCACTGTAAGAAGTAGGAGTGACCACAGTACCCATGGCTTCGCGCATGTTGCACTGAAGAGGGTGGGAGGACTCCACCTGACAGGACAGGCCTTATCCTTGCTATTACATTCCCTTTATATTAGATTCCACCCTTAGAATTTTCCACCGAATTCCAGATCCTGTTTCCTTCTTTGTTTCTTTTCCAACAAATGCAGGTATGAACCTATTTTTGTTGTTACAGCGGCGTGAGTGGGGGTGGTGGAAAGACTCCACCCAAGACGAGGAGCTAGCTGGGTCCCGCGAGCATACCTGCTTGCCGCCACTCCTCACCAAACAAACATGCAGCTCCATGACAAAATGCAAAAATACATTTTAAGTGTACCCACATCCAGTTTACGAGGTTCAAGACGCTAGAGACCTCAAATATAAGTCAGACCTCGGCTGGCGCAATAGTGAAAGTTCCACTCATTACTATGCAGGTCTTTTTGAATTATTATAACACTCCTGAACCACATTTTGGCTTCTATCTAAGAAACGCGTTAAGATATCTCAAAAATTTAAAAAAATTGTGATCGGCTTTCAATTGATACCCATACTGTACAAATACATTTGAAAAATACTTGGATCCTGTTTCTGGTTTTAAATCAGATTTCGGCTAACGCAACAGTGACAATCGCATCCAATTCTATGCAGTGTTTTCTGAATGAAGCGAGTTCATACATATAAACAGGTGTACAGAAATTTTAAAACCCGCTAATTTTGTTTCAGTGGTTCCAATAAGGAGCACTAAATTTTTCTGAAATATCTTCAATGTACAGACATCGGCCTGTTAGAATTTTATTATATGTATAGATTAGAGTTTAAATTATAATGAACCACACATTTGCCTATATCTTGGAGACCGGTTTAGATATCTCACAAACTTAAAAAATGGGTTTAAGCACTCATCAGCAGCTTTAGTTTGATATCCACAATGTACATTTTAAATGTACCCAGGTCCAGTTTACGAGATTCAAGACACTAGACACCTTAAATATAAGTCAGACCTCGGCTGACGCAATAGTGAAAGTTCTATTCATTACTACGAAGGTCTTTTTGAATGATGCGAGTGCAAACATGCAGACAGAGAGCCAAACAAAAATATTAAAACTGCTGATTTAGGCGCATGGGGTCCAATAAGACCACCTATCAATTTTCCTGAAATATTTTCTGAAAATTTTTCTAAAATGTTTCAATTTCACATACATCGATCTATTATAATTTTATCACAGGTATAGATTATGGTTTTAATTTTCATAATACCCCTTAACCACATTTTGGAATGTATTACGGAAACGTTTTGAAATATCACAAAAATTTAAAAACCTGGTAAAGTCCTCATCAGAAGATTTGGGTTCAGTAGGTTCAATAAGAATCCCTCCAATTAACTTTTCTGGAATATCTTCGATGTAAAAACATATTGTACAAATATAAATTGTACCGACATCGATGGTTAGAATTTTATTTTGGCTTATATCTCAGAACCTGGTTTAGATATATCAATACATTTAAAATTTTTTAACCGATTCATCAGCAACTTTCATTTGATATCCATACTGTATAAATACATTTGAAAACCGGTCCATGTGTTGGGTTTCAGGACCCTAGAGATCTAGGCTAAAAATGTACCCAAGAATTTAAGATAGACCTGTTCTGATGAAACAGTGAAAGTTGCACTCAATTCTCTGCAGTGGTTTCTGAGTGATGATAGTGCAATTATACAGGTAGATGACAGACAGACAAAAATTCCAAAAACTGCTGATTTGGATTCAGGGGGTCCAACAAGGATCCCTCTTCTGATTTCTGAATTGTCTTCAATGTATCGACATCGACTGTTTGGATTATATTATTTGCAAAAGTAGTACTCCTAAACCACGTCTTGGCCTATATATCGATTAAGATATCTCAAGAACTTAAAAAATGTGTTAAAGCACTCATCCGCAACTTTTATTCGATATCCGCATTGTACAAAAACATTTAAAAAATACCCGGGTGCATGTATTGGATTTGAAGACCCTAGAGATCTAGCGGTTTGAAATGCATTCTTTAATTTAAGTTTGACTTCAATTAATGCAACAGTGAAAGTTGCAATCAATTCTTTGCAGTGATTTCTGAGTGATGCAAGCACAATCATACAGATAGGTAGACAGACAAAAATATTAAAACTGCTGATTTAGGCTCATGGGGTCCAATAAGAACCCCTACCAATTTTCCTGAAGTATTTTCTGAATATTTTTCTAAAATATTTCACATTACATACATCGATCTATTTGAATTTTTTCATGTTGTTGTTGTTGCTGTAGCGATAAGGTTGCCCCCGAAGGCTTCGGGGAGTGTTATCGATGTGATGGTCCTTTGCCGTATACAGATCCGGTACTCTCTGGTAACACAGCTCCATTAAGGTGCTAGCCCGACCATCTCGGGAACGATTTATATGGCCACATTAAGCCTTCAGGCCATCCCTCCCTCCCCACCCCAAAGATCCATGAAGAGATTGGGGTCGCCAGAGCCTCGTCTGTTCGTGAAACGGGATTCGCTGTTCGAAGGTGATGTTGACAATTGGGTTTGGAGAAGCTATATATTGCGCTGGCAACCTGAAAGTGTTGCGCTACACAACCCTTGAATCTGGTATTTTAGTCGCCTCTTACGACAGGCATACCTCCTCGGGTATATTCTAACCCCCCGCTGGGGGTTGAATTTTATCATAGGTATAGATTATGGTTATGGTTTTTAATTTTTTAAAATATCACAAAAATTTAAAAAAACTGGTAAAACCTCATCAGCAGCTTTCATTTGATATCCAAATTTTATTTGTACAATTTGGATATCAAATGAAACTGCTGATGAGGTTACACCAGGTTTTTAAATTTTTTTCATATTTTAAAGCGTTTCCGATATATATTCCAAAATGTGGCTCAAGGGTATTATGAAAATTATAGATTATGGTTTTAATTTTCATAATACCCTTGAGCCACATTTTGGAATATATATCGGAAACGTTTTAAAATATCACAAAGATTTAAAAACCTGGTAAAACCTCATCAGCAGCTTTCATTTGATATCCAAATTGTACAAATACATTTGCAAACTACCAGGGCCCATGGTTTAGGTTTCAAGACCCTAGATATTTAGGTGTTTGAAATGTATCCTAAAATTTAAGTTAGACCCCGGCTGATGGGTTTTGATGATGAAGGCTTAGCAAACCTTCGTAAGGGGGGCAGGTGTCGGAAAAATTTTTCATTTTCTATTCCAAAACTAAAAGTAAAAGAAATGTTCAACTATAGAAAAATTTAAAAAACAATAATTATCATCCAAATTACTGTAAAAAGCATTAAGCTGAAATCGAACTTGGAAACCTTTATTAATAGGCCGATAAAACAAAAACAATTGTCAGTAAACCAAGAGGACATGGAATGTCAAAAAGTAATTGACAGTAAAAAAAATCCAATATTATTAGTGATTTGCAATGGATAGCGCAACACAGGTAAAGTATAGTTGGAAATGGGAATACTTGAACGATGCCGATATTAGTTTCGGCTGTTTCGTGAAATATCCCTTACTAAAAAAGGTTAGTTGAAGTTCAACATGCCCTTACATCCGCAGCACCTATGGAAAGGTTATTTTCGTTTGCTGGTATTATTTACAATCCACGTCTGCACGCTATTTCCGATTTTTCTTTAGAAAAATTAGTTTTGCTTTGGTCCAATATATGCATATCTTATACACATGCATAATATTTCTTACATACATATGAGCCGTTTATTTTGAAAGTGGCATAAGTCATTTCCAACTCGTGGTCTTAAATGCATTGTTATTTTTGTACGAATGCATATATAGATGGTTCTACAATTATAAAATAATAAAAAGAAATGCGTCTTTTGGATATTGGACTCTAACAAACTGGAGGCGAGGAGAGATACAAACAAATTATCACTGAACCTAAACGACATGAAATGACTTATGCCACTTTCAAAATAAACGGCTCATATGTTGGCAGAATGATAATATGAATTAGAAGAAAATTATGGTAACTTTTGCAATGTTTGTCTAAAATTAAATAAATTTATTTCAATTAAATCTACTTTGAAAGGGAATAATAGTAAATGTTATCCTTAAAAATTTTAAAATTACGATTACGTAATCCTGAAACTTTGATTACGACAAAAATAATCGTAATTTCAACTTTTGTAAAATTACGTTATACCCGTATTCGCGCATCGATCGATGATGATAACTGTAATCGTCATTAAAAAAAATTTAAATTGCGATTACTGTTATCGTAGTCGTCTCGTTACCATTATTCTTTTCGCCCAGCTCTAATTATACATACGGAAAAGGGTTGAGATATCTACAAAGTTAAAAAAATGTGTTGAAGCAATTGACGATAGCTTTCATTTGATATTCAGTGCAGTGTTTTCTGAGTGATGCGAGTACAAACATACATCTGTCTGTACAAACAAACAATTTAAAACTGCTGATGTGCGTTCAGGGGTCCCATAAAGACGCCTTCTATGAATTTTTCTAAAATATCTTTAAAGTACATACATCGACCGATTAGAATTTTATTATATGTTGACATTAGAGTTTTAATTATCATAATACCCCTGAACCATTATCTTGGAAAAGCGCTCAGATATCTCAAAAATTTTAAAAACGTGTTGAATCCCTCGTGGTCAGGTTTCAATAGATATCCATATTTTACAAATACATTTGAAAAATACCCGGGGTCCATGTTTTGGATTTAAAAACCCTAGAGATCTAGGGGTTTGAAATGCATCCTAAAACTTAAGTTAGACCTGGGCTGGTGAAACAGTGAAATTGGCACTAAATTCTGTGCTGGTCTTTTTGAGTGATGCGAGTACAAACCTACAGGTAGATAGACAAACAATTTTAAAAGCTGCTGATTTGAGTTCAAGGGGTCCAATAAAGACCTCTCTTATCAGTTTTTATGAGATATCTTCAATGTACCGACATCCACTGTTAGAATTATATTACATGTGTAAAGAGTACCCCTGAACTATGCAGTTTCTAGTATTTGCCAAGAGAATGGAGTTATTTTATAACATAGGTCCTGGTTTTTGATAGGGGTTTTCAGTTGGTCGTTAAACCAAACTTCTGGTAACACTACGGACTCATTCAGTCTATGTGAGGTCCTCATTGACCGGCCAATTCAACCTAACCTGAAACACATTTTGGCCTATATCTCAGAAACCGGTTTACATATTTCACAAATTTAATATATGTAATAAAGCATTAATCAGCATCTTTCATTTGACATTCATACTGTACAAACACATTTGAAAAATGCCCGGGTCCATGTTTAGGGCCTCAAGACCCTTGAAATCTAAGGGTTTTTAATGCATCCATAAATTTAAGTCAGATCTCGGCTGATGCAACGGTATGCAGTGGGCTCTGAGTGATGAGGGCATAAACATACAGGTAATGTACATACATCGACGGCCACCGTGGTGTGATGGTAGCGTGCTCCGCCTACCACACCGAGTGCCCTGGGTTCACACTCCGGGCAAAGCAACATCAAAATTTTAGAAATAAGGTTTTTCAATTAGAAGAAAATTTTTCTAAGCGGGGTCGCCCCTCGGCAGTGTTTGGCAAGCACTCCGAGTGTATTTCTGCCATGAAAAGCTCTCAGTGAAAACTCATCTGCCTCGCAGATGCCGTTCGGAGTCGGCATAAAACAAGTGGGTCCCGTCCCGCCAATTTGTAGTAAAAATTTAAAAGGAGCACGACGCAAATTGGAAGGGAAGCTCGGATTTACATTTATTTACTTAATGTACAGAAATCGACCTATTAAATTTTTTTATATGCATTGATTATTTATAAACATTATTATTTATTAATTCTCTCAGTAAAAAAATTCCTTACATTAAAAACGCTATGAAAATATGCCCTGCGATATGACCGTCAACCTTCTGGCTCCTCTAGCCTTTTTAGTTTCCGAAATATGATATTTGAAATTAAAGTCACTCACATGCTTACTTTGACCTTATCAAAATAAAATTTGTGCATCGAAGATTTTCTGATACATCAGCTCTGACCAAATTTCTCTTGAGGCCACACTTACCATGTAAATACCGCTATACCCTTTCTGAAAATACAAGTACATTTGCGTAGTAGATTGGAGAGTTGAAAATATTCAGTACAGATAGTGAAAATTGAGACCTGCCCTGACAATATCAGTCATGTCTAACAACCGTCACAATAGAACACTTGGTCCTGAGTGGGTCTACATTTTAGTACATATTTTTGAAACCAATTAATTATGAAAGTGACCTCTGATAAAGGTCGGGATATCCAAGTGATAGACATCAATCGCTGCAAAACCAACTTGCGTGTTTTGTATTGACACAGCTTCTGATATTTTCTTTAATTATTAAATAAGGTATGAATTCTTTTGCTGTGGATTGTATATTTAGTTTTTCCAGTAATTGCGGGATTGCATTTTTTAAAGCCACATAATGAACAACTGTCTGAAATAGTTTACGCCTGCCTATAGGTATTTACATGATACCCGAACAAACCCCAAAATCAGCAAAACAAATTAAATTCAGGCTAAATGAACAGTTGTCAGAATCACGAATTATATCCGAGATATACGTGGATAATAAAATTTTAGACCGTATGTGTATTCAACATTCGAAACCGCCATAACTATCAGTATCCGATGGATTCAATTGGTCAAATATTGATGGCGAATATTGGTTGGCTGCCGGGGCTGAAGCTGATACATTTGAAGATTTTTCTGATAGCGTCACTGACTGGAGCGGTTGGGTTCCATTCATATCCGATGGAAAACGACTGTGAGCAACTGCTGCAGCAGTTTCTTGACTACCGTAGCCATAAGGATAATTGGGGCTTGTTAGCTGCAAAGAGTTTTGATCTGCTGTTCCGGGAAATGAAGTTGTGCAATATGGATTGATATAATCGTTGTTAGTTGTAAGTTGTCCTGATGCAGTAGCATTAGCATACAGAAGATGGGGTGCAATTAAATGGGAACACGTAGTAGCATACATAGTGTTAGCACCACTCATATGTGAGGGAAGATGTCGACGTGGTTCAACATAAACTTGTGTACATGCGGCATTATGGGCAGTGTGATGTGAAGCTACCGCAACTGCAGTACTCGATGATACGGGCGGGCAGTTGGTTGTTGAATTGACAGCAACGGCAGCTAAAGCAGCAGCTGCCATAAAATTTGAGTGATGATAAACATTACTAGCTGCTACAGCAGATGGTACATTTGCTAACGAAGAATGGTCGCTCGAGACGCTGCAGCTCTCACTTGACGTAAACGATGATCTGTCCAATTTATTAGAAGAAAAGCTATTGTAGCTGCTCATATATTGAGCATTTGCAGTCACCGCATTGTTGTGGGTATTAATGGACGTAGAAACCGTGTGTGTGACTGGCAAAGTAGATGCATGAGACATGCCATCAGGAATACTTGAAGTATATCTCGGTCCATCATTGTATCTTGCGGAGTCGTTATGCGGCGTTGAGGTTAATAAGACATCGCCCATAATTGGTGAGCCTACTAAGTTTAGATACGGTTGATGTATTGCATGTTTATGATTATGTGGGTGCTTAATTACAGGGGATGAATTAAACGAAGTATTGAGCCTCTGTACACTATAACTGCCAAGTGAGTTCGTATTGAAAGAGGCAGTAGCTGAAAATGTTAAACTGTCGAAACTGCGCTTGTTACCATTAACTGTGCCACTTGTTGTTTCATTTTCAGAGCCGATATTGACCATTGAGCTAATATCGCTTAATAGAATGTGCTTTTGTTGGTGCTGAGCTTCTTGCTGATTTTGTGTTGGTATTTCCTGACAGTAGCTATATGAATACCGCTTAGCTGGTGGGGTGACTAGTTTTTTTTCCGTTGTAAGGGAAATATGCGTGGCTTCCCCTTCCGATACTGAGGGAATTCGGCCAACTAAAGATTGAAGGCCCAATAGACTTTTACTGGTTTCATCGTTTATTGAACAAATAACTTCATTTGAGTGGCTATAATGCAGGTGCTCGTATAATTGTTTTTGTTGATGTATGTGATTAATCCGATGTATATTTGATGGTGTGGAAGGAAGCCCATAACTGCTATTCATCACGTTATCGTAGCATTGTTGTTGCTGACATTCGACATGTTTAGTATCATAAATCGTTGTTTCGAAGCGAGCGCGGTGGTGCAAATCGTGTTGGAAATAACTATTTTGGAAGTGCTGCAGTTTTTTTGGAGGTGTGGGCACATCATGAATATAAAAAAAGGACTCAGGATGTGGTGAATGCCACTTTTTTTGATAAGTGTTTAGTTGGATGTTGTTTGAGCTCTCAACCGCCGGACTTGCCTTGCGCATATTTTGCTTATGTTGCTCCTCTTGGAGCGTAGGTTGTCGTTGATTACGTTTTTCTTTGTCTTGAATAATACTAAGAACTCCTACTTTCGCAGGGGAGTCAAAACCCGCAGCGCATATATTTGGCGAGCTGGGGCGCAAAGATGCACATAAATTTGGTATGTAACAAGATAGAAGGGGTCGTTTATATGCCAACTCAGTTGTTGGTGTTGGAAACGGTGTAGATTTGTTCAAACTGTCAGGATGCTCTGAGCCATTCGAACAAATGCTGGATATGTTTTGGTTTTCAAAATATGTATTAGGGGTGTTGACATCAATATCGCTTTCTTGAGTTTCGCTTGTATATGCAGTAACCATATTCATGGGACTAGCTATTAAATCACTATCATTAATATGTTGTTGTCGGTGACTGGGAGGTGTGGGTTGGGTTGAAGTTGGTGGTGTTATGCCAGAATATGTGCAACTAAGTGATGGCAATTGCATTGGTGAAATAGTTGGGTACATTTTTGTTGAATGTACGTCAAGCTCCCTACTTTCGTGAGCTGCATATGTTTGTTCAAAGAGTGTCTCAGTGTATTGCTCTGAACTAACACCCATGTTACCTGTTAGTTTTACCGTCATTAATTGTTGTTGAGCTGGCTGCATTACAGATATCTGCCCATGTATGGCAGCTGGCTTCAGTTTTTTTGGACGTCCACGCTTTTTTTTAGGTGCTTCTATGTTAACAAAGCCGCCATTAATCGCCTCATCCTCATTCATCATTGTGAAACCTAGCTTATTAACAAAATTATTTGTACTTGGTATTTGACTCATTATATGACGCGATTTGCATGTCGCAGAATCTCGTTTATCTTCCCCTTTAATTTTTTTGGGACGACCTCGCTTTTTCTTTTTTGGTTGGGATATATTTTGATATGGTAAAGTCATGAAGCTGCCATTATCGTACCTTTGTATGGTCAACGTAATTTGTGGCTGTTCTGTATCTGATTTATGAAAATATCGAGCTTCTGTGCATTGTCCCGAAACACTGGAATATTCATCATTTATCCCAGTTACCATTGCAGTAGTGGTACAACCATTACAATCATCGTCTGTATTTTGATTATGGTGATGAATACATTTTTCCGGATCGCCTTTTATTGGTTGTATCTGCATATTATTGTAGTCAGTTTCCAGACATCTGTTTGTCGTTTTGAATTCAGGAGAAATTGTTGGCGCACACAATTCCGTTCTTGCTGACTTAATATTCTCTTGGGTGCACGTCCGTTTAATTTTCTTTTCAGAAAAAACAAATTCAGATTCATCTATATGTGGTATTGAGCCATTTAAGAAGTCGCGAAATGTTTTAAGTGCCACATAAAATGGTACTTTATCGGCGGCTCGGGGTAATTGAGCACACCTTGCCGACGACGAAGGCATAACCCATGCATACTAAAAGAATAAAGAAAAAAATTAAAAATTTTAGTTTGAAAATTGTGTTTAACTCCGTGCCTACCGTATGCGTTCCTTCCACATATTCTGGCTGCCTCCCAAAATGGAAGTCTTTTTTACCAGAAAACACTTCAAAAATCAATTTACCATTGAAAACAGCGATTTTTGGACTAAACCGTTGAAGTTTCTCGAGTAATATTTTACTACCTTCCTTGATTTCATTACGCGATAAGTCGAAACCTTTTGTAGCACGTTGAACCATATATGTAAAACCAATACCATATTTTAAAAGTTTATAATCTTCTTGCGCGCTCATTTGCTCCTGTGTTAGTCCAGAGAGGTACATACATTTCCAAAAATGATTTCCAGGGCCAGCATAATGATGACCTTTGTAAGCCGCGAATAATCCTGGATTAATGCCAATCTGCAAGAAATATAATGCTTCAAATTAATAAGCAACAAAAAATTTTTTCTCTCTTATCAAACAATGAACCGCATATTTGTACATCTTAATATATAAAAATCACTTGTCACAATTTTTGGCCGCGATGGACTCCTAAACTACTGAACCGATTTTTAATTTGTTTTGCACCCCGTGTGTAGTTTGATCTAACTTGAAATGTAGGATAGGTTATATCTCAGTTTATAGTCGCAATATTATTTTAATGCAAATTTTTTTATTGGTTTATACGTAATAATAAAATGTTACGTATACGCACCGGCACCCACATTTTCAGGGGTGCGGATATACTTCCATGTAATTGGTTGATGTTTAATTAAACAACGTGCTTATCAATAAAAAATATAATAACGAATGATATAAAGTATAGCACATCACCAGGCCCGCCGAGAGTGTGGGGGGGGGGGGGGGGGGTTTCTGAGGGGTCCCGTGATTTAGAGGTACTATGACATTTTTTTTTTAATTCAGGAGAGTCTTTAATTGTTCCTTGTGCAATTTTTAAGCCGAATTTCAAAAGCAACGAAAATCTGCATTTTCGCTATAGTGAAGTGTGAAAAATAAAAATCTATATACATATAAAAAGAAAGGCTAAGATGTGTGTTAGTTGGTCGCCGGTGTTTGAAGAGAAAAAGCTTATTAAAATGTATGCAGATAGGCCAAATTTAGGGCAGGACAACGTCTGCCGAGCCTTCTAGTATAAGTATAACAATTAGTAATTTTTCCTGTACTTAAAGCAGGATTGGAAGTCTTAAGCAAATGTTCCGAATTGCTTCTTATTCTATAGATAGACGGATATTTTTAGGTCGCTTTAACTAGTTAAACTGCAAAGCAAAATTTCACACCAACAGTCGGCGCCAATTTGAATTTAGATAGCATATTTTGAAGGCTTTCAAAACAAATAACCTTATTAATTTTATTTGAAATCAATATTTATACTCAGTTGAGCAGAGCTCACAGAGTATATTAAGTTTGATTGGATAACGGTTGGTTGTACATACATAAAGGAATCGAGATAGATATAGACTTCCATATATCAAAATAATCAGGATCGAAAAAAAATTTGATTGAGCCATGTCCGTCCGTCCGTCCGTCCGTCCGTTAACACGATAACTTGAGTAAATTTTGAGGTATCTTGATGAAATTTGGTATGTAGGTTCCTGAGCACTCATCTCAGATCGCTATTTAAAATGAACGATATCGGACTATAACCACGCCCACTTTTTCGATATCGAAAATTTCGAAAAACCGAAAAAATGCGATAATTCATTGCCAAAGGCGGTTAAAGCGATGAAACTTGGTAGATGGGTTGAAGTTATGACGCAGAATAGAAAACAAGTAAGATTTTGGACAATGGGCGTGGCACCGCCCACTTTTACAAGAAGGTAATTTAAAAGTTTTGCAAGCTGTAATTTGGCAGTCGTTGAAGATATCATGATGAAATTTGGCAGGAACGTTACTACTATTACTATATATGTGCTAAATAAAAATTAGCAAAATTGGATGAAGAACACGCCCACTTTTTAAAAAAAAATTTTTTTAAATTCAAATTTTAACAAAAAAGTTAATATCTTTACTGTATATAAGTAAATTAAGTCAAAATTCAACTCCAGTAATGATATGATGCAACAAAATCCAAAAATAAAAGAAAATTTCAAAATGGGCGTGGACCCGCCCATTTTCATTTAGTTTGTCTAGAATACTTTTAATGCCATAAGTCGAACAAAAATTTACCAATCCTTCTCAAATT
This sequence comes from Eurosta solidaginis, assembly GCF_040869045.1. NCBI lineage: Eukaryota > Metazoa > Arthropoda > Insecta > Diptera > Tephritidae > Eurosta > Eurosta solidaginis. Next base: position 187,452,795 of record NC_090324.1, read on the forward strand.
TGGTAGGAGCATAGATTCTGTGACGATAACTGTTCTTTGTGAAAATGGGCGAAATCGGTGGAAGCCACGCCCAGTTTTTATACACAGTCCACCGTCTGTCCTTCCGCTCGGCCGTTAACACAATAACTTGAGCAAAAACCGATATATCTTTACTAAACTTAGCCCACGTACTTATCTGAACTCACTTTATCTTGGTATAAAAAATGGCCGAAATCCGACCATAACCACGCCCACTTTATCGATATCGAAAATTACGAAAAATGAAAAAAATGCCATAATTCTATACCAACTACGAAAAAAGGGATGAAACATGGTAACTGGATTGGTTTATTGACGCAAAATATAACTTTGGAAAAAACTTTGTAAAATGGGTGTGACACCTACCATATTAAGTAGAAGAAAATGAAAAAGTTCTACAAGGCGAAATCAACAGCCCTTGGAATCTTGGCAGGAATACTGTTAGTGGTATTGCATATATAAATAAATTAGCAGTACCCGACAGATGATTTTCTGGATCACCTGGTCCACATTTTGGTCGATATCGCGAGAACGCCTTCACATATACATCTAAGGGCCACTCGCTTTTAAAACCCTCATTAATACTTTTAATTTGATATCCATATCGTACAAACACATTCTAGAATCACACTGGCCCACCCTAATGGCGATATCTCGAAAAGGCGTCCACCTATAGACCTAATGCCCACTCCCTCTTAAAATGCTCAGTAACACCTTTCGTTTGATACCCATATCGTACAAACATTCTAGAGTCACCCCTGGCCCACCCTAATGGCGATATCTCGAAAAGGCGACCACCTATATACCTAATGTCCACTCCCTCTTAAAATGCTCAGTAACACCTTTCGTTTGATACCCATATCGTACAAACATTCTAGAATCACCCCTGGCCCACCCTAATGGCGATATCTCGAAAAGGCGTCCACCTATAGACCTAATGCCCACTCCCTCTTAAAATGCTCAGTAACACCTTTCGTTTGATACCCATATCGTACAAACATTCTAGAGTCACCCCTGGCCCACCCTAATGGCGATATCTCGAAAAGGCGTCCACATATAGACCTAATGCCCACTCCCTCTTAAAATGCTCAGTAACACCTTTCGTTTGATACCCATATCGTACAAACATTGTAGAGTCACCCTTGGTCCACCTTTATGGCGATATCTCGAAAAGGCGTCCACCTATAGAACTAAGGATTACTCCCTTTTAAAATACTCATTACCACATTTCATTTGATACCCATATCGTACAAACACATTCTAGAGTCACCCTGGCCCACCCTAATGGCGATATCTCGAAAAGGCGTCCACCTATAGACCTAATGCCCACTCCCTCTTAAAATGCTCAGTAACACCTTTCGTTTGATACCCATATCGTACAAACATTCTAGAGTCACCCCTGGCCCACCCTAATGGCGATATCTCGAAAAGGCGTCCACCTATAGACCTAATGCCCACTCCCTCTTAAAATGCTCAGTAACACCTTTCGTTTGATATCCATATCGTACAAACATTCTAGAGTCACCCTTGGTCCACGTTTATGGCGATATCTCGAAAAGGCGTCCACCTATAGAACTAAGGATTACTCCCTTTTAAAATACTCATTACCACCTTTCATTTGATACCCATATCGTACAAAAACATTCTGGAGTCACCCCTTTCCCACCCTAATGGCGATATCTCGAAAAGGCGTCCACCTATAGACCTAATGCCCACTCCCTCTTAAAATGCTCAGTAACACCTTTCGTTTGATACCCATATCGTACAAACATTCTAGAGTCACCCCTGGCTCACCCTAATGGCGATATCTCGAAAAGGCGTCCACCTATAGACGTAATGCCCACTCCATCTTAAAATGATCAGTAACACCTTTCGTTTGATACCCATATCGTACAAACACAATCTAGAGTCACCCCTGGCCCACCCTAATGACGATACCTCGAAAAGGCGTCCACCTATAGACCTCATGCCCACTTCCTCTTAAAATGCTCAGTAGCACCTTTCGTTTGATACCCATATCGTACAAACATTCTAGAGTCACCATTGGTCCACCTTTATGGCGATATCTCGAAAAGGCGTCCACCTATAGAACTAAGGATTACTCCCTTTTAAAATACTCATTACCATCTTTCATTTGATACCCATATCATACAAACACATTCTGGAGTCACCCCTGGCCCACCCTAATGGCGACATTTCGAAAAGGCGTGCACCTATAGACCTAATGCCCACTCCCTCTTAAAATGCTCAGTAACACCTTTCATTTGATTCCCATATCGTACAACTAGAGACACCCCTGGTCCACCTTTATGGCGATATCTCGAAACGGCGTCCACCTATGGAACTAAGGATCACTGCTTTTCAAAATATTCATTAACAGCTTTCATTTGATACCCATATCGTACAAACATATTCTAGAGTCACCCCTGGTCCACCTTTATGGCGATTTCTCGAAAAGGCGTTCACCTATAGAACTAAAGCCCATTCCCTTTTAAAGTACTCATTATCACCTTTCATTTGATACCCATATCGTACAAACACATTCTAGAGTCAGCCCTGGTCCACCTTTATGGCGATATCCCTAAATGGCGTCCATCCATAGAACTATGGCCTACTCTCTCTTAAAATACTCTTTAATACCTTCCATTTGATACACATGTCATACAACCACATTCCAGGGTTACCCTAGGTTCATTTTCCTACATGGTGATTTTCCTTATCTTGTCTCCATAGCTCTCAACTGAGTATGTAATGTTCGGTTACACCCGAACTTAGCCTTCCTTACTTGTTTTATTTTGGAATTGTTTCCCCTCACAATCGCTGCCAATTTGGAAGCATAATACAACATATACACAACATATGTCTTAGATTATTTTCTAAATGGGTGTAATTTCCATTTTACGCTGGGCCTGAATATGTAACCACAAAAGATATTCCCAACACGGCAGATTGTAAGTGGGGTCAGAAGCTCGGGATCGCGTCAACATGTGTGCTCGGATGGGAAAAAATATATGATAAAAGTGCAGGCGAGAGGAGTTTGCTGGTCTGACAGCTTCTGGTCTTGGTAGCGGTGTGAAAAGACCTTAAAGAAGGACCCGGAAGTCAACGAACACAGCTGAATGCGAGAAATTGTACTGGAAATCAAAACTTTTGCACTTGAGGGCATGCCAGGAGGACCGATAAAGATCCTGTTTGTTTAGCAAAGGTATTGGATGTGAGCTCTCAGCGACCATATGTATATTTAAAATAGATTTTTTATATAGGCACTGATACTATGCGGGTTTTACCATGCCACCATCTCCCTCAATGATGTAAATATACATATATATGTATGTATGCATTTTACGAAATATAAACACAAATTTTTGATAAACAAACATAGTTCTTCAAAATTAAATTTTTTGTTTGTTGTTATTCAATATTGGCAATATTTGACAGTAACATTTTTTTCTTATTTTTTTTTTATATCACTCTGTATTCACAATAGCTAACGATTGTCAATTCTGCACGGAGTTACCGTATTGAAAACTGTAAATGCAGCTATGTACGTATATTCATGAAATCATCGTGCATTAGAACGTGTGTTTAGAAGGAAACAATTAAAAAAACATTGCTTTAAGACCGATAATGCTAATTAAGTGTCCTATTTGTCTACCGTATCATTTTCTGTATAAAAGTTTTGTTTAATATTTTTCCGCCATGTTCCATACAAAATTTGAGAATTTTGTAATCCACTTTGAAACTTGGAGCACACATTGGAACACGAAGTCAATTTAACACGAGCGAAAAAAGCTTTGCTAGGTTGCCCAGGGATCGGCAAAATTCTCGAAATCGTCCGAACTTGGATATTTTGTTTTCGAGTTTTAAAGAATTTCTATATAACTCAGAGATCTGCAACTTTGAACATAGCTTCGAACTTTATAACGTTGTAATATTTAAGATAAAAATGTTTTCTAGATGTGACAGGGATCAAGGATTTTAGAGATATGTAGAAAGTCCATTGACAACCCCCAATAGAGCCTTTCCGATACCGGGTCACCTCGGAAAGTATTGCTGGCCTTACCAACGTAAGAGGTGCTGCTATGGCGAACGGTTCTTTCTCCATACTCAATAATAGACCGCTGAGCCCGCCTTGTCGAGCAAGTGGTCGTACGAACAAGCTGAACGACTCATTAAGTAAGATAAGAGGAGGACGGAGTCGCAAGCCAAGGACGCCAAATACGCATTAAGCGATGCGTCGGACTCGGGGAGCGAGAGTAGTGCTGATTCAATAAACTCCTTGTTGGAAAAGCACACAAATGAAAACGGAGTAGAAGAGTGGAGAAGGGTACGGATCAGAGGAAGTAAAAGAGCTCTCTCGCAGTACCGTGTAGCGCTAAGAATTGTCCAACGCCTGGGAGCAGTGGTCGACCCAACAGAAGTGGAGATCGAGCGCTGGGAATGGGCCCATGAAGCGGTAGAAGTAGGTCGAAGGCAGTTCAAAAGGTTTGCTGCGCGAAACCCTCGGTTCTGCAACCAATACGAGGAGGAAGAAGCATCGAATGGCAGAATGAAGAGGCAACGTTCGGCGGAAGGCGACAAGCCGGCAGAAAGGAGCCAGTCCCAGAGCCGCGAGGCAGGGCAGTTGCATAGACAAGACAAGTAGGCCCAAAGCTATAAGACAGATGGGCCCCAATAGCGAGGTAGCAACTACCTCAAAACCTGCGAGTCAGAGGGAAGTTCCAACTATGGAAGTAGGAGATAAGCCAAAGGGAGATAACGCTAAGACTCAGGCTTTCTCGGAGGTGTTAAAGGGAGTTAACGCTAAGACTCCTGCTTTTTTGGAGGTGCCAAAGGGAGCATAATGGGTATAATGGTGTGAAGATGATAGCGTGCGACAATATCGCGAGCTTGCGGTGGCTGGAGGAAGTGATTCCAGACCTCCAAAGGCAAGGCACAAACGCGCAGTTTGAGGTGGTGAATAAAGCGCAAATCCCCACTGTACCAAAAGTTAAGGTATGGATACCATGCGTGATGAAGTCGCAGGATACACTGCGACTTCTGCAGAATCAGAATCTGAATATACCGACACAGGATTGGAAGGTACTTACTGTATCTCCCTACGGAGGAAGGTCAGTTCTACACCTTCCAAATAAACAAGCAGGCGGAGGATATATTGCACACGCAGCTTGGAAAAATGTCCTTTGGTACAGGCAATATTTATAAGCGACTCAAGAAAAGAAGTCCCGAGGATAAAAATCCTGACACGCTAGAAGTGGGCGAAGTCGAAAAGGACCTCAAAAGCCTAAGAGAAAAAAGGCAGGTAGAGGTAGCCGACGCCACCACGAAGGTGTTAGAAGAGGACCAACAGCCAAGTGGTGCTGCGAGTCGCACAGAGGTACACCCGGCACAACAGCTACGAGAGGCTGATGGGGACCTGGAATACTCTAAACCAAAAGGGCAAGGGGAGGACGACGACGTCACGACGAAGGTGCTGGAGGGGAGCATACAGCCCAATGGTGCTGCGAGTCCTACAGATAAACCTCCAACACAGTAAAGTTGCGTCGAGCGAACTCCTTCTAACCCTTGAGGAGGGTTCGTTTGACGTGGCGCTGATCCAGAAGCCGTGGCTCTCATCGGGAGGAAAGGTTTCTGGACTTACCGCGCGCGGATTTAGCGTTTACTACCCGCAAACGGAAGGACGGGTGCGAGCTGTAGTAATGGTAAGGAAACAGCTGCATTCATACATGCTGCCTAATTACACTACTGAAGACCTCGTAGTGGTGGCCGTTGAGCAAAAGAATAAGCAAACATTTATCCTGGCTTCCTGCTACATGGCCCATGCTGCGGAGGTTCCACCGATGGAGTGCAATAGGCTAGTACGGGGCGAAGGGCGCAAAGGGCGGTTGGTCATAGGCGCGGATGCAAATGTGCACCACAATGCGTGGGGAGGAGCAGATATGACCGAGAGAGGTGTATCACTATTTTGTTACATCCTGCAAACCAATTTGCAGATAGGCAACAGGGGAAATGTCCCTACATACATTGGCCAACATCCAGCAATGTTTTGAATATTACATTGAGCTTGGAACGTGATATATCAAGGTATGATTGGACGGTTCTTGATAGACCATCCTTCTCCGACCATGCGTATATCAACTTCAGCATCCCCCTAAAGAAGGTAGAGGAGGGGGGAACCTTTAGAAACCCTAGGTCAACGAACTGGACTAAATTCCAGAAACAGGTAGAAACAAAACTGGGACAACCCAAAGAGGTTGCCAATGTGGAGGAACTTGAGGAGTTAAATGAATTCCTAACAAGGACGCTTATGACTGCGTATAACAAAGCTTGCCCGCTAAGAAGATTCAGAGGAAAAGCAAAGCCGCCATGATGGAGCAATGAGCTGTGTCTTCTAAGAAGACAGGTAAAAGAAATATTTAAGCTAGCAAAGGCCGCGGAAAGCGAAGCGTGTCGGGACGAGTACAGGGATCTACTGAGGATCTATAAGCGTGAATGTACCAGGGCGAAGAGACTTTCATGCACAAGTTTCTGTACGGACATAGAGTGATCCAGCGAAACAGCATGGTTGAAAAAAGTCCTAGAAAAGGGAAACAAAGTCCAGGTACTGATAAAGAAAGAGAGCGGCGAATGGTCACGTAATAGTGAGGAATCCCTTGAGGTGCTTCTCGATACAAATTTCACATCGGGAGATGGTTCAGAAGAGCCAGCAGACAGCACTCACACTTCGATCATGGAGCGGGTAGTGCCGGGCTTGGTGACCGATACCAAGATCGAATGGGAAGTGAAGACATTTTCTAAGTTTAAATCGCCGGGCCCAGATGGTATATTCCCGGTCATGCTACAAGTCACAAGTAAAGAGGTCGTGGAATGGCTTAAAATAATATTCGATGGGTGCATAAGACTGAATCATGTACCGCACTCTTGGAGAACTGCTCTTGTAGCTTTCCTACCAAAGGCGGGGAAGATCGGTGACGTGTATCCCAAGACTATATACCCATTAGCTTAGCATCATTTCTGCTCAAAACCTTTGAGAGGCTGATAGATGTGTACATAAAGACCAAAGTGGATGAAAGGCTGCTCTCCACAACACAACATGCGTACACCAAAGGCAAGTCGGTAGACATTGCATTGCATAGTGTGGTAATAAGCATAGAGAAACCCCTGGAATATAAGGAGTTTGCTCTAGGCGTCTTCTTAGACATTGCCGAGGCTTTCAATAATGTTTCTAAATGGGCGATTTTGGGTGGTCTTAATTACATTAAAGTACATCCAGCCATAACGTGATGGATCGGCTGCATGTTAAATTGCAGGAAGGTTACATCACAATGGGGATTGTACGAGGCTACGAAATCAGTGGGCTGGGGCACGCCGCAGGGAGGGATGCTATCGCCTCTGCTGTAGACGCTGGTCATCAACCCACTGCTCAGGCGATTCGATGAGGGACCCTAAAACTTACGGCTTACGCAGATGACGTTGCGATTGTCATAACTGGAAAGTGCCTTCCAACGTTTAGATCTTTGATGGATCGGGCGCTTCGGGATATTCATAACTGGGCATCAAATGTCGGGTTGAAAGTCAGCGCGTAGAAGACGGATATGATCTTGTTTACAAAGAGTTAAAAGGTCCCAAATTGGATCAGACCTAAGTTAGGAGGGGTGACCCTACAAGAGAAACCTTGCATAAAATATCTAGGAATCATCCTAGACAGTAAGCTGTCATGGAAGCTCAACGTGTAGGAGAGGGTGAAGAAGGCTTCAATGGCACTTTATGCATGTAAAAGAATGCTGGGGTGTACGTGGGACTTATCGCCCTCTCTTTCTCATTGGGCTTTTACAGCGATTTTAAGCCCTATTTTATACAATGGAGTTCTTGTTTGGTGGGAAGTCACACAAAAAACAACCTACCTCAAAAAATTAGAGGGGTATGCAGACTATCAATGCTTAGCATTACGGGAGCCTTGAAAACAACCCCGACGGCTGCACTGTATGCCATTCTGCACGTTCCACCTGTATACCTAGTAGCAAAGAACATAGCGTTAACAACTGCAACCAGGCTCGGTGCCTCGGGGAAGCTTGAGCGCCGACCATACGGCCATAGTAGTATAGCGTCATCAATCACAAGACGAACAGACTACCTCGTTCCCTATATGCGCTTCTAGGGCGATCTTATGGCCACAATAGAGTTGGACGGTTGCCACAAGGTTGCTCAAAAGGCGGGCGAGGCGATACATGTGTACACAGATGGTTCCAAAGTAGTGGAAGGAGTAGGGTCTGCGGTGTAATGTTCTAATCCAGAAATAAATAGATCCTACAGGATGTCGGATTACTGTAGCGCTTTTCAAGCCAAAACAGTAGCCGTAGCCAAAGCAGTAGAAACCATGGAAGAGAGTAGTTTAAGCTGCAACAGTGTTAACTTTTATATTGACAGTCAAACAGCAATTAAGGCATCTAAATGCATGTTAGAGTGTAAGCAGTCACTGGAGAGAATCGGGACAGGGAGGAGCATACATCCATATTGGGTCCCAGGGCATATGGGAATAGATGGGAATGAAAAAGCGGATGAACTAGCTAAAAAGGGCGCATCCCTTGAAGCTTGCTCCGTAGAGGTTCCAATTAGACTGGGCGAGATTAAGCGAAGGCGAGAGGTGCACATGATCGACCAAGCAGGAAACGCGTGGGTTCAAGCGCGGGGCTGTAAAGTTTCCAAGATTATGTATATGTCGTACAACCTTAGACTAACAAAGTTGCTTCTATCATTCAAAAGAGAGGACTTGAGACTCATGACGGGTATTCTGACTGGACACTTCCCTCTGGCGTCACATTCCTTTAAATTAGGCTTGGTCAGTGATAGCAGATATAGGAAGTGCGGGTTGAAGGAGGAAATGATCGAGCACGTTCTGTGCTCGTGCCCTGCGCTTGCCAGGCTAAGACTCCAGCTATTAGAAGTGATACAGCTGTCAGATCTAGAAACAGCAAGTAACTTCAGTCCTAGGAAGTTTGTAGTATTTGCCAAGGGACGGAGTTATTTTATAACATAGGTCCTGGTTTTTGATAGGGTTTTTCAGTTTGGTCGTTAAAACAAACGTCTGGTAACACTACGGACTCATTCAGTCTATGTGAGGTCCTCATGGACCGGCCAGTTCAGCCTAACCTAATCTAGGCAAAGGTCTACCTACACACTAAATTTCAGGCAAATCGAACCGTGAATAGAAGTCATTCGAATGGATCGGTCTCTGGTCCACTTTTTAGAAAGCATCTTTCTCTCCGTAAGAATCATCCTCGTACTTCAAGGAATATCCTAAAAAAAACAAATAGCTTAATCGGTCCAACCGTTCAGTTTTATATTATGGACTAACAGACCCGGCAGACTTTGTTCTAACCTAATTTTGATCTACTCGTATCTGCATAACTTTTTGGAAGTTTTTATTCTTACTCTCCTTCCCCCTCTCTACCCATTTTATCTATCGTTCTTTTGACTCCTCTCTCTTCCTTTCTCTCTTTCTGGGCCTCTTTCTCATCCTCCGCTTGTCCCACCCTTCTTTTCTCTCTACCTTTCTCTCCTTACTCCTCCGCTCCATCTATATCTATCTGTATATCTTCATCTAATTCCATATCTTTCTCAGTTTCTTTTCTTTCTTTCCTTTCTTTTCCTTTCCTCTTCTTTACTTCCCTTTCTTTTCTTTCCTTTCAGAAAAGCTCACTGAACACATTTGCAACTATTTTGATAAATGTACGCGATAATTTAAACTTTACTACGAAAAATATTGATCACTTGAAATCATTTCGTTCGGGCTACATATTTATTTTTATTTAAAAAATATCACTTTTGTTATGATAAAATTAATTCGCTATGAGCACATCTTACACAAATCACGAACAAATTTTAATAAGAGAATTCGTGAAAAAACACATTTAGGGCTGCCATAACAAAATATAAAAAATTAATATTCAGTAATTTAGTCTTTACGATCAGCATACAAATTAGCATAAAAACAAGTAAGGAAGGCTAAGTTCGGGTGTAACCGAACATTACATACTCAGTTGAGAGCTATGGAGACAAGATAAGGAAAATCACCATGTAGGAAAATGAACCTAGGGTAACCCTGGAATGTGGTTGTATGACATGTGTATCAAACGGAAGGTATTAAAGAGTATTTTAAGAGAGAGTAGGCCATAGTTCTATGGATGGACGCCATTTAGGGATATCGCCATAAAGGTGGACCAGGGCTGACTCTAGAATGTGTTTGTACGATATGGGTATCAAATGAAAGGTGATAATGAGTACTTTAAAAGGGAATGGGCTTTAGTTCTATAGGTGAACGCCTTTTCGAGAAATCGCCATAAAGGTGGACCAGGGGTGACTCTAGAATATGTTTGTACGATATGGGTATCAAATGAAAGCTGTTAATGAATATTTTGAAAAGCAGTGATCCTTAGTTCCATAGGTGGACGCCGTTTCGAGATATCGCCATAAAGGTGGACCAGGGGTGTCTCTAGTTGTACGATATGGGAATCAAATGAAAGGTGTTACTGAGCATTTTAAGAGGGAGTGGGCATTAGGTCTATAGGTGCACGCCTTTTCGAAATGTCGCCATTAGGGTGGGCCAGGGGTGACTCCAGAATGTGTTTGTATGATATGGGTATCAAATGAAAGATGGTAATGAGTATTTTAAAAGGGAGTAATCCTTAGTTCTATAGGTGGACGCCTTTTCGAGATATCGCCATAAAGGTGGACCAATGGTGACTCTAGAATGTTTGTACGATATGGGTATCAAACGAAAGGTGCTACTGAGCATTTTAAGAGGAAGTGGGCATGAGGTCTATAGGTGGACGCCTTTTCGAGGTATCGTCATTAGGGTGGGCCAGGGGTGACTCTAGATTGTGTTTGTACGATATGGGTATCAAACGAAAGGTGTTACTGATCATTTTAAGATGGAGTGGGCATTAGGTCTATAGGTGGACGCCTTTTCGAGATATCGCCATTAGGGTGAGCCAGGGGTGACTCTAGAATGTTTGTACGATACGGGTATCAAACGAAAGGTGTTACTGAGCATTTTAAGAGGGAGTGGGCATTAGGTCTATAGGTGGACGCCTTTTCGAGATATCGCCATTAGGGTGGGAAAGGGGTGACTCCAGAATGTTTTTGTACGATATGGGTATCAAATGAAAGGTGGTAATGAGTATTTTAAAAGGGAGTAATCCTTAGTTCTATAGGTGGACGCCTTTTCGAGATATCGCCATAAACGTGGACCAAGGGTGACTCTAGAATGTTTGTACGATATGGATATCAAACGAAAGGTGTTACTGAGCATTTTAAGAGGGAGTGGGCATTAGGTCTATAGGTGGACGCCTTTTCGAGATATCGCCATTAGGGTGGGCCAGGGGTGACTCTAGAATGTTTGTACGATATGGGTATCAAACGAAAGGTGTTACTGAGCATTTTAAGAGGGAGTGGGCATTAGGTCTATAGGTGGACGCCTTTTCGAGATATCGCCATTAGGGTGGGCCAGGGTGACTCTAGAATGTGTTTGTACGATATGGGTATCAAATGAAAGGTGGTAATGAGTATTTTAAAAGGGAGTAATCCTTAGTTCTATAGGTGGACGCCTTTTCGAGATATCGTTATAAAGGTGGACCAAGGGTGACTCTACAATGTTTGTACGATATGGGTATCAAACGAAAGGTGTTACTGAGCATTTTAAGAGGGAGTGGGCATTAGGTCTATATGTGGACGCCTTTTCGAGATATCGCCATTAGGGTGGGCCAGGGGTGACTCTAGAACGTTTGTACGATATGGGTATCAAACGAAAGGTGTTGCTGAGCATTTTAAGAGGGAGTGGGCATTAGGTCTATAGGTGGACGCCTTTTCGAGATATCGCCATTAGGGTGGGCCAGGGGTGACTCTAGAATGTTTGTACGATATGGGTATCAAACGAAAGGTGTTACTGAGCATTTTAAGAGGGAGTGGACATTAGGTATATAGGTGGTCGCCTTTTCGAGATATCGCCATTAGGGTGGGCCAGGGGTGACTCTAGAATGTTTGTACGATATGGGTATCAAACGAAAGGTGTTACTGAGCATTTTAAGAGGGAGTGGGCATTAGGTCTATAGGTGGACGCCTTTTCGAGATATCGCCATTAGGGTGGGCCAGTGTGATTCTAGAATGTGTTTGTACGATATGGATATCAATTAAAAGTATTAATGAGGGTTTTAAAAGCGAGTGGCCCTTAGATGTATATGTGAAGGCGTTCTCGCGATATCGACCAAAATGTGGACCAGGTGATCCAGAAAATCATCTGTCGGGTACTGCTAATTTATTTATATATGCAATACCACTAACAGTATTCCTGCCAAGATTCCAAGGGCTGTTGATTTCGCCTTGTAGAACTTTTTCATTTTCTTCTACTTAATATGGTAGGTGTCACACCCATTTTACAAAGTTTTTTCCAAAGTTATATTTTGCGTCAATAAACCAATCCAGTTACCATGTTTCATCCCTTTTTTCGTAGTTGGTATAGAATTATGGCATTTTTTTCATTTTTCGTAATTTTCGATATCGATAAAGTGGGCGTGGTTATGGTCGGATTTCGGCCATTTTTTATACCAAGATAAAGTGAGTTCAGATAAGTACGTGGGCTAAGTTTAGTAAAGATATATCGGTTTTTGCTCAAGTTATTGTGTTAACGGCCGAGCGGAAGGACAGACGGTGGGCTGTGTATAAAAACTGGGCGTGGCTTCCACCGATTTCGCCCATTTTCACAGAGAACAGTTATCGTCACAGAATCTATGCTCCTACCAAATTTGAGAATGATTGGTAAATTTTTGTTCGACTTATGGCATTAAAAGTATTCTAGACAAACTAAATGAAAATGGGCGGATCCACGCCCATTTTGAAATTTTCTTTTATTTTTGGATTTTGTTGCATCATATCATTACTGGAGTTGAATTTTGACTTAATTTACTTATATACAGTAAAGATATTAACTTTTTTGTTAAAATTTGAATTTAAAAAATTTTTTTTTTAAAAAGTGGGCGTGTTCTTCATCCAATTTTGCTAATTTTTATTTAGCACATATATAGTAATAGTAGTAACGTTCCTGCCAAATTTCATCATGATATCTTCAACGACTGCCAAATTACAGCTTGCAAAACTTTTAAATTACCTTCTTGTAAAAGTGGGCGGTGCCACGCCCATTGTCCAAAATCTTACTAGTTTTCTATTCTGCGTCATAACTTCAACCCATCTACCAAGTTTCATCGCTTTAACCGCCTTTGGCAATGAATTATCGCATTTTTTCGGTTTTTCGAAATTTTCGATATCGAAAAAGTGGGCGTGGTTATAGTCCGATATCGTTCATTTTAAATAGCGATCTGAGATGAGTGCTCAGGAACCTACATACCAAATTTCATCAAGATACCTCAAAATTTACTCAAGTTATCGTGTTAACGGACGGACGGACGGACGGACGGACGGACGGACGGACGTGGCTCAATCAAATTTTTTTTCGATCCTGATTATTTTGATATATGGAAGTCTATATCTATCTCGATTCCTTTATATATGTACAACCAACCGTTATCCAATCAAACTTAATATACTCTGTGAGCTCTGCTCAACTGAGTATAAATATATTGGAGAATTAAGTCTTCTTAGTGCACAGATATTAGCATATACATACATACAAATATACCAAAAAAAAATAGAACTTTTGCTTTTAATTTGTAACGAAAGAGTATTTCTCAATAGATGTATGTTATGTTGCATTAACTTGGCAACACGCATAAATATGTACATACATATGTCAAGCTGATATGAAATCAAAATACATACATACATCCATACATACCTATAAATATACGCCCGAATTTAAATAACGCAGCGAATGCTATGTGTTTAGGGGGGCTGGCAATACAAAATTTACATTCCTTTTTGCTGTGGGATGTAGCTGTTGTGGCTGCGGCTGCTGCGTTGATGATGGTGGTTGGTGTTGGCGATGATGCGGTTGTAGGTGGTGGCGCTGGCTGAATAGGGATAACTAATATTTCGTACGAAATATTCTGAGGAAAAAAGGGGTATGCTTCTTCACAAGAGCAAATCGGTTCTCGATGGAAAAACTATATATATACACTATTTTGAATTTGGACCAAACGATGCTAAGTTGCATGAACTTGCGATTTTCTCAAAAACACGGTATTAAACTTTAGAACCAAATTATTTCGTTTAATTTGAGGGCTTACAAATTTTTTGTAGCACACCGGGATGAGTAAAAGAATTCGAATAATAAAATATAAAAGGGAAATTTTTAAAACAAAAATATATATATATACATACGTACATGTCACTGTCAACTCATCAGTTGGGGTTGCCAGAGGGGCGAAATACAAACTGGTATAAAACTTACCCCAACTCATGAGTATAAGTCATGAAGTTGCATGAACTTGCGATTTTATCAAAAACACGGTATTAAACTTTAGAACCAAATTATTTCGTTAAATTTGAGGGCTTACAAATTTTTTGTAGCACACTGGATGAGTAAAATAATTCGAATAATAAAATATAAAAGGGAAATTTAAAAACAAAAAAAAAAACATATATATATATATATATACATACGACCATGTCACTGTCTACTCATCAGTTGGGGTTGCCAGAGGGTGAAATACAAACTGGTATAAAACTTACCCCAACTGATGAGTATAAGTCATGATTCTTAATGATATAATAACTATGCATATTTGATGTATACATCTTCCAATACACATATTTACATGTATGAATATTAATTCATGTAGTTATAAATATAAACTATGTGCATATAGATTCAATCCAAAAATTCAATAAAAAATTCAGTTCCTTTAAATTAGTTATACAAATTGTGTTGATGAAGTTCGCTGTTGATGACTACAACAGTCGCTCAGCCATCGTCCCCGCCCTAGGCGCGTTCAGTGGCTAGAGCCTCCTGGAGTTCCTTAATGGTTCGCAATGCATCTCGCACCAGGATTTCGGACACTTTTCCTCTAGCGTTGGCGGTCTGCAGCCCTTGCGAGGTGCATCGAATGGTGCATCGGGCGATACTAGGTGCTGCTGAGCGAATGTGGTTTTCCGGGCGAGAACGGGGTCGCCCGTTGGCGGCAGGGGTGCCGGTACGGCTGATCGGACATGCCGCGATACCTGGGCAGCGCGTGGGGGTGCCGGAATTGGTACGGCGGATCTTCCAGGCCGGCGTGCCTGGATGGCGCGTTGCGTGCTTGGGGTACCGTCCTGCCGATGGAGTAGGGAGTGACGCGCTCCGCAAGTCCGGCACCTGACGTACGAGATGCACTGGTTTGAGGGTAGCTACGAATTCTCCGGGTTTGCCCGAGATGGTGGGCTTTAAGTCTGAAGGAGGAAACAGAGCTTAATATGTGGTCGCGTGAGGGTGCCGGTTTGAGTACGTCAACAACACGTATATGGCCGTCCGGTTCTGGATGAATTTTTTGCCATTCGGTCGGGGGAAGTGAATCTTCGTGAATGCAGACACACTCACCGACTTTGGGTTCGGGTTGTGGATTTTCCCACTTTTACCTTTTCTGGAGATCCTTTAGGTAGTCTTCATTCCATCTTTTGCTGAATTGATGATGCAAGCTTTTTACCCTGTCCCATCGGTTTATAAGGGATAAATCCGCGTGATCCAATTCAGGGATAGCGAGGATGGGGCTACCTCTGAGAAAGTGGCCGGGGGTCAGCGCGGTAAACTCGGTGGGATCTTGGGATAAAAGTGAGATAGGGCGAGAGTTCAACACGGCTTCTATTCTTACCAAGAGGGTGGTAAATTCTTCAAATGTGAACTTGTGGGCTCCTGCAGTGCTCTTGAAGTGCAGTTTGAAACTCTTCACTGCAGACTCCCACAAGCCGCCCATGTGGGAAGCTCCGGGCGGAATGAATTTCCAATTGATGCCCTGGGGAGAGTATTTTGCGATTACTTCTTGAGAGACAGTTTTCATGAAGTCAACGAACTCCTTTTCGGTCGCTCGTTCAGCTCCAATAAACGTCTTGCCTTTGTCACTCATCATTGTGGCAGGATATCTACGACGTACGACGAAGCGAGCAAATGCTGCGAGAAAGGCATTGGTATTTAAGTCCGAGCACAGCTCAAAGTGGATAGCTTTTATCACAAAACAGACAAAAACGGTCACGTGGCCTTTCAGTAAGGTGTGAGACCTTAGCAAGGAGGCTTTTATTTGAAAAGGCCCCGCAAAGTCGACACCGGTAGTGGTAAAAGGCGGAGCGTATGTGCATCGTTCCGGGGGCAATGCCGCCATGATTTGCGATCGCATTTGCTGCTTGTGGGGGTACAATTTTTGCACTGATTTATGCATTTTTTTATGAGGGGTTTGAGTCGTGGAATATAGAGATCCTGTCTGAGGCATTGCTGCATGAGACTTATTTCGGCGTGAAGAAGAAGTTCATGGAGGTACTGTATATAGGGAGCAGCGAGTCTAGATTTTTCGGGGATGATAACGGGATGTTTTTCGTTGTACGTCAACGCCGAATGAGCTCATCTACCATGAACCCTGAGGAGCCCGCTTTCATCGAGGTATGGGTTGAGGGTTAGCAGAGAGCTTCTTTTATCAATTGGTTTTGCATTTTCCAAGCATGCCCTTTCGCGAAGAAAATATCGGGTTTGCGTTAGCGTCACAAGTTTATTTTTTGTTTTTCTGAGATCCTCATGAGACAGAGAGGGGGAGTAAGCGGGTTTAATACCTCCAATTCGGTCCTTGAGATTATTAATGAACCTAAAGGCATATGCAATAACCCTGAAGGCGCGAGGAAAAGAGGAATATCCATCCAATACATCGAGGTCATCTTCAACTGAGTGTAGCGCTTCGACTCGGAACATTTCCGGCACGTTGATGCTGCGGGCAGTTGGCCTTGGCCAGGCTTCGGGGGGCTGGGTCAGCCACGCAGGGCCATTCCACCACAGCAAAGAATTTGCCAAGTCCATGGGTTTGCATCCTCTTGTGCCCATATCTGCTGGATTGTCGCGGCTGCCTACATGCTTCCAGGAGGCGCTTCCGACGAGATCCATAATTTCAGCTGTTCGATTGGATATGAAGGTTTTCCAAGCGTGGGGGCTTCTCGAGCTATGCTAAAACAATTTTCGAGTCAGACCACATGTAAAGGGTTTTAAGAGAGAATTCGAGATGGGACTGTACGACGGCGATGAGTCGGGCAAGGAGTAGAGCTGCACATAGTTCTAGTCTTGGAAGACAGGTAGTGCGAAGAGGGGCAGGTAGTGCGAATAGGGACCAGAAGGTGGGACAACGTGGTGGCGCCGTGGGTTGTTCGTAGATATATAGTGGCGCAGTATCCCTATTCTGACGCATCGCAGAAACCATGCAGTTCAACCTGCTGGTTCGGGATGTAGTCAACCCATTGAGGTATCTTTATATTTGAGATGTTGGGTACATTTTTTGCGAACTGCGTCCTTTTAATGAAGCGGAGGGGGTTCACTGCTTCGTCCCAGCCAGTTCCGTCTATCCATAACTCTTGGAGTAAAATATTGGCCTGAATCACAATCGGCGTAAGCCACCCTCGGGTCAAAAAGGTTTGCGACCGAGGAGAGAATTTGACGCTTTGTACTAGCGGACGAGAGGGTTGTTGAGTCCACTGTATAAGAAAACGTGTCGGTCAGGGCGTTCCACTGTATGCCGAGAGTTTTGGTGTTGCTTGCTTTCTCGAATACCAGAAGATTGGTGTCTAGCAAGTCCTCTTCTTTAATATTTTTTATAATACTGTGGTGATTGCCCGTTATTTTCCGTAATGGAGATCCTGCTGACGCTAACACTTGTATGAATTGGGAGAGAGATTTTTCAGCCGAGAGAATTTCATGGCTGCCAGAGAGAATGTCATCTACATGTGTTTTGTTTCGTCAGGACAGGGGTGGCTTTCGGGAAGGTTTCTTCCACATTTTTGGTTAGTTGGTGAATTGTGCATATGTTGAGGTAGGGGCACAGTTTACGACAAAGTTTACTGTTTTAAGCCGGTAGTCCTTTATGGGATCGCGTGGTGATGACGGAAAGACGATCCGCTGTTAGTCTCTGTCGTCCTCGTGCATGAGAATTTGACGGTACATTTTTCTATGTCTGCGTTGAAAACAAACTGGTATGTACGCCATTTGAGAATCAAAAGCATCAGATCGGGTTGGAGGGTAGGGCCGGTATAAAGAACGTCGTTAAGCGCATGCCCAGATGCCGACTTCTTTGAGACGTTAAACACGACCCGCAACTTTGATGTCTTTTTCTCGGGTTTGACTCCTGCGTGATGGGGAAGATAAAATGAGACGCATTTACCTCCGTGAAATTTTTCATAGGAGCCGGTTTCCTCCATATGATCGAGGGTGATGTATTCTTCTAATACACTATCATATAGTTCTTTGAGATTTCCTCTTCTGGGGAGAGCTTTTTCCATCCCTAAAAATTGGCTGAGGGCCGTCGGGCGCGAATTGGATATGGAGATCGCGTCAGGGAAGCTCGGCTTAAAGGGGAGCCTGACCATATAACGTCTATTATCCACGCGGGTAGTTGTGCGTGTGTAATAATTTTCACAAAACTCATCTTCAGGAGTTTTGTCATTGAAGCTGGATATTTCTTCCAATTACCAAAACTTCCGTATTAGGGAGCTTAGTTCGCTATTCGTTACCTCTGATACTTGTATGGAGTAGGTGGTTACTTCCACGGGCACCTTGCCGCTGATGATCCACCCAAATATTGTGTTTTGAGTTAACAGATGGGGTGAGAGCTTTTCAACGCCTTCCTTAATTATTTGGGGGATTATCTCACTACCTAGAACAACGTCTATTTGAGAAGGGGATTGACAATTCGAATCCGCGAGGTTAAGGTGCGCCTATTTTGTTTGGAGTTCGTTGGTTAGTTGGAAGTTGGGGAGCATTTTCGTCAGCCGAGGTAATACTATCGCTTCCGCATTGATTTTTGTTTGCATGTCCACGGAAACTAGGGTCAGGGAACACAGTTTATTTGAGGTTTGAACTACTTTCCCTTCCATGCCAGAGATTTCAAACTTGGAGGGTTTATAAGGAAGCCTGATCCTGTCTTGGGCTCTTGTGGAATTGAGGGTTCTTTCAGATCCCTGATCTACGAGAGCTATAAGTTTGAAAATCTCCCCTCTGCAAACCTCTCCCCTAACGCAAACCCGATATTTGCTAAAAGAAGCTCTCTGCTAACCCTCAATCCATACCTCGATGAAAACGGGCTCTTTAGGGTTCATGGCAGATTAGCTCATTCGACGTTGACGTACAACGAAAAACATCCCGTTATCATCCCAAAAAAATCTAGATTCGCTGTCCTCTATATGCAGTACCTCCATGAACCTCTTCTTCACTATATTCCACGACTAAACCCCTCATAAAGAGATGCATATATCAATGCAAAACTTGTACCCTCCACAAGAAGCAAATGCACCCGAAAATCATGGCGGCCTTGCCCCCGGAACGATGCACATACGCTCCGCCTTTTACCACTACCGGTGTCGACTTTGCGGGGCCTTTTCAAATAAAAGCCTCCTTGCTAAGGTCTCACACCTTACCGAAAGGCTACGTGGCCGTTTTTGTCTGTTTTGCGATAGTTTTTATGTTCATGAGGGCACGTATTTGGTTATCTACGAGAACTCGTCTGTTCTCGCATCGGGACTTTAGGGCTTCCCACTCTAAGGCAAAGTTGTCGTCAGTCAAGGGGAATTGGTTGACTATTTGAGCTGGCTTTCCTTGGGTTTTGTATCTGACGTGACAAAATTTTTGCGCTTGGGAGAGTTTGGGGTGGTTAATGTAGACCGCTGTGAACATGCCACGAAATGAGGGCCATTTTTCGTAACCACCATAAAATATTTCGGTATCGCAGGGAGGGATTTTTAGCGAAATACCAGAGTTGTCAACTGAAACTGTTGTGACGGTAGGGGACGCGGATTTATTTGCTTGTTTAAGCAACTGAAGCTGGTCTTCGATCTGGGCTTTCGTGTTTTCATACGCTATGAGACAGGACCAGTATTTGCTATTAACAGATGTTGAAAATCTTCGGGCAGGTCCTGATCTGGGGTTTCGACAATTTTATCGAACACATGTTGGACTCTATTCCAGAATTTTTCTATATTTGAGTTTTTTATGTTAAGAGAGGACACAGTATTATCTTGGAGGGACGTCGACCTAAACCGAGCACAATATTCCATGAAATTGTCCGTTTTGGATATAGATTTTTTGGTGGCGGACGAAACCTTGAATTTTCTGACCACTTTACTCTGTCTGGTTTCCTCGTCACTCATTTTTGAGCTTATTTTATGACGCGTACGATTGAGAATTAATAAAAATTTTACTTCAGAGAGAAAAAAAACTTTTTTTTAAGAGGGAGTATTTACTTGCTTTTAACTGGGTGTGAGGGAGTTGAGTTTAGATCTTCACGCTAATAGCAGGAGAATAATTTTCAAAACCAAAAAAAAAGTTTTTAAGTTAAATTTTATTTGAGGGGGTGACCGATCGAGTTTGACCACTGTGCCGCGTTTTCACTGTATTTAATGCGTATATGGGGGAGGATTAAATATACGTGGGAAAAATACAATATGTATATATGTAAATATAATGAGTAATTATTTCTTAATTTCGCTATCGATATTTTTGTGGAATGTATAAGGAGGGCTACAGAGTGAAATAATAACTAACTCGGGGGAAGTTTAGCTTTGCAAGACAGAGACTAAATTTTTTAGACGCTAGTGTACGCACCGAACCACTCTTGTACCACTGTTTAGGGGACACTTTACCGCTTATGTTGATTTGTGTGATTAATTATGTATATCTGCAACGTAAGAAAAACCTGTTTTCTGTTTTTTCAATATTTGTTAAAATGGGGGCAAATCAGACACTTGCAGAGGTTTTGCAATAATCTAATTAGCGACTAGAGATATTTTAATTTAAAATTAGAAAATTTTAAATTATTTAGAGATTTGTCGCATTAAAATATAAGGGGTGCTTTTAGCAAGTGCGCCCACTGTAGCTAACTACCGAGTTTTTATACTCAGTGTAGCAGAGCTCGCAGAGTATATTAACATTGATTGGATAACGATTGGTTGTACAGGTATAAAGGAATCGAGATAGATATAGACTTCCATATATCAAAATCATCAGTATCGAAAAAAAATTTGATTGATCCATGCCCGTCCGTCCGTTAACACGATAACTTTAGTAAATTTTGAGGTATCTTGATAAAGTTTGGTATGTAGGTTCCTGGGCACTCATCTCAGATCGCTATTTAAAATGAACGATATCGGACTATAACCACGCCCACTTTTTCGATATCAAAAATTTCGAAAAACCGAAAAAGTGCGATAATTCATTACCAAAGACGGATAAAGCGATGAAACTTGGTAGGTGAGTTGAACTTATGACGCAGAATAGAAAATTAGTAAAATTTTGGACAATGGGCGTGGCACCGCCCACTTTTAAAAGAAGGTAATCTAGAAGTTTTGCAAGCTGTAATTTGGCAGTCGTTGAAGATATCATGATGAAATTTGGCAGGAGCGTTACTCCTATTACTATATGTATGCTTAAAAAAATTAGCAAAATCGGAGAACGACCACGCCCACTTAAAAAAAAAAAAATGTTTAAGTCAAATTTTAACAAAAAATTTAATATCTTTACAGTAGACGTTGTTCTGCCCTAAATTTGGCCTATCTTCTGCATACATTTTAGTAAGCTTTTTCCGTCTGACTCTGACCTCCCCCTCTTCGCTTTTTCGTAATCCTTTTATTCACTCCTACCTCCGTCTTTTTCGCTTCATCTATCTCCATCTTCGTCTCATTCTATTTCTTTCTCAATATCCTTCTCTCTTTTCTCTTCTCTTAATTTCTTCTCATTCTTCTGCATCCTTTATTGCCTGCCCCAGAAGGTGGTATGTATTTTATTCCAGTCCCACTCCGAGTCTCAGTCCCAGTCCCACTCCGAGTCTCAGTTCCAGTCCTAGTCCTAATGCCAGTCCCAGTCCGTCTTTGGATAATATTGTTACGAATATTAGCAAAACTGAGGAGTGCTGCCATCTCCAGGCCGATGCTAAGCAGTGAAATTCACATCAATAATTCAATCATTATGTATCTACATAAACGAATCAATAATTGCGTCTACACATATGTACACATTCCGACGAGCAACATTTACATACAAGGCAGCGAGAGATGAGATGTCACACACCGATGAATTTACTTATACGCTTATGTGTGTGCGGGAGACTGTAAACTACAAACACATGCATATATCTTATCTGAGTTGTCACAAGAGAGAGCAATAATTTGTGCACGTAGTTGTGGCTGGCGATTTTGTAGCCGAAACAACTAGTAAGTTCTGGAACTCGAAGAGCCTAGAAATATGCAGCGTAAACTATAAAAGCGGGGCAAGCGAGTAAGAAGTAATTCAGTTTGATTTGAGTTGTCAAGCAGTTGCGATTAAGACGATATATAGCGAGCAATATCAGTATTATTTTGAATAGTAGTTTCATTGAGCTATCAATCAGTGTGGTTATTAAGCAAGTTATTCGTTGCACAGTTTGAGTGTATTGTGAAGTACTTTAATAAAGGCCATTTTGCATTATTACAAATTGGAGTTATTTATTCAACAGTTTAGTAATTCGAACTTAGCAGAGGATTGCAAATAAGAGGATTTGCAAGCAAATTCGTTACAATATATTGCTCTGAACAAAGCACTCATCAACAGCTTTCATTTGATATCCATATTGTATAAATACTGTCTAGGCATTCACTGGCCCACGGTTTGGCCAATATCTCGATACCCTAGTCACCCAGGGGTATGAAAATTACCCTCTACTAAAGCACTCATCAACAGCTTTCATTTGCTATCCATATTCTATAAACTCTGGTCCAATATCTCGAGATCCTGAACGTCGATCGAACCAAACCTCTGCAGTAACCACCACGTGAGGTTTACGCAACTTGTGAAAGTTTGAACAAAATCGACCGACGCATCTCTTCATACACCTGCGACCAACTAACACACATTTTAGCCTCCCTTTTTATATATATAGATTTTTATTTTTCACACTTCACTATAATACTAAAACGATATGCTGATTTTCGTTGCTTTTGAAATTCGGTTTAGAAATTGCACATTGCACAACTAAGGACCCTCCTGAATTAAAAAAAAATGTCATAGTACCTCTAAATTACGGGCCTCCCCAGAAACCAGGGCCCGGGGCTAATCCCCTTCCCTTCCTTGAGCAAAAATCGATATATCTTTACTAAACTCAGTTCACGTACTTATCTGAACTCACTTTGTATTGGTATAAAAAATCCGACTATGACCACGCCCACTTTTTCGATATCCAAAATTACGAAAAATGAAAAAAAATGCCATAATTCTATACCAAATGCGAAAAAAGGGATGAAACATGGTAAATGGATACGTTTATTGACGCAAAATATACCTCTGGAAAAAAACTTTGTAAAATGGGTGTGACACCTACCATATTAAGTAGAAGAAAATGAAAAAGTTCTGCAGAGCGAAATCAAAAGCTATTGGAATCTTGGCAGGAATACTGTTCGTGGTATTACATATATAAATAAATTAGCGGTACCCGACAGATGATGTTCTGGGTCACCCTGGTCCACATTTTGGTCGATATCTCCAACACGCCTTCACATATAAAACTGCCACCACTCCCTTTTAAAACCTTCATTAATACCTTTAATTTGATACCCATATCGTACAAACAAATTCTAGAGTCACCCCTGGTCCACCTTTATGGATATATCTCGAAAAGGCGCCCACCTATAGAACTAAGGCCCACTCCCTTTTAAAATACTCATTAACACCTTTCATTTGATACCCATATCGAAAAAACAAATTCTAGAGTCAGCCCTGGTCCACCTTTATGGCGATATCCCTAAATTGCGTCCACCTATAGAACTATGGCCCACTCCTTCTTAAAATACTCTTTAATACCTTCCACTTGATACGCATGTCATACAAACACATTCCAGGGTTACCCTAGGTTTATTTTCCTATATGGTGATTTTCCCTTATTTTGTCTCAATAGCTCTCAGCTGAGTATGTAATGTTGGGTTACACCCGAACTTAGCCTTCCTTACTTGTTCTTATTTTGCTTTGCACAAATACCGTAGAGAGTTTTGCAATATGGGGTTATTGCTGTATATTAGGGCGGGTCGATTTAAAAATCGCTCATTGCTCTGTGAAAATCGTATTCTAGGGATCAAAATAAGAAACTGTGCCGAAGGAACCATACCTCTAAAGCTAATTCTGATGTCCCCACCTTTGGGTCGAACTTTTGGGTAGGGGCAATTTCAATTCTACCTGCTGTGTCTTGTGGTGGCTTAAAAAAAACAACACAAGCAATTTTACGATCTGCAATTGTGTCACAGTGATACATTCATTTTTTAAAACGGCTGAATAAAAAACCCACACAACTATGTTTACGACATGCAAATGCATCACAATGATGCCTTGGTTTTAAAAGGGAGTTGTAAAAACGCTAATTTCTAATAATTTTTTTAATTTCTTTTCTATTACTAAGTTAAATTCATTTTTTCATTTATATATGTTCTGACTAAATAAATTTCTAAAGAGAAAAATAAACTCCAAAACGAAAAAACATAGGCATTTCAAAGTGGGATTTTTCAAAATTTGCCCCTACTACCCAAAGGGGGGGACATCAGAATTCGTTTTAAAGGTATGGTTCCTTCGACAAAGTTTCTTATTTTGATCCCTAGAATATGATTTTCACAGAGCAATGGGCGATTTTTTTGCCTCCCCACAAATCGACCCGGCCTATTTTATATATATGTATATATACATGTATCATTGGCGGGAAATAATAATCCTCGAAAATGAAAACTGCCTTGATTTTTCGTTTCTATGTACGTATTTTCCGTGATGGGGGTGTATTATAATTCTTTTAATGCTCACGGTTTGAAATTTGGTACTTATATTTTTGTTTGTTGCGTTGCGCTGGCCTTTTAGTGGCTCGAAGGACCACTGTTTAGGGGGGCTGGCAATACAAAATTTACCTTCCTTTTTGCTGTGGGATGTAGCTGTTGTGGCTGCGGCTGCTGCGTTGATGATGGTGGTTGGTGTTGACGATGATGCGGTTGTAGGTGGTGGCGCTGGCTGAATAGGGATAACTAATATTTCGTACGAAATATTCTGAGGAAAAAAAGGGTATGCTTCTTCACAAGAGCAAATCGGTTCTCGATGAGGAACTTATATATATATACACTTTTTTGTATTTGGACCAAATAATGCTAAGTTGCATGACCTTGCGAGTTTATCAAAAACACGTTATTAAACTTTAGAACCAAATTATTTCGTTTAATTAGAGGGTTTACAAATTTTTTGTAGCACAGCGGGATGAGTAAAAGAATTGGAATAATAAAATATAAAAGGGAAATGTCAAAACAAATATATATATATGTACATACGTACATGTCACTGTCAACTCATCAGTTGGGGTTGCCAGAGGGCGAAATACAAACTGGTATAAAACTTACCCCAACTGATGAGTATAAGTCATGACTCTTAATGATATAATAACTATACATATTTTTGATGTATACATCTTCCAATATACAACTTTACATGTATGTATCGTAATATTCATGTAGTTATAAATATAAAATATGTGCATACCGATTCAATCCAAAAATTCAATATAAAATTCAGTTCCTTTAAATTAGTTATATAAATTGTGTTGATGAAGTTGACTGTTGATGGCTGCAATAGTCGCTCAGCCCCTATGTATGTACGTACATACATATGTGGCGCATTATGCCTAACTCAAAAGCAATTTGCGCGCACAGTTGACAGCGAACAACCACACGCACTAAATCTTTTGGTAAAAATGTTACTTTTGCTTAAACAATTTTGCTGATATAAGAAGGGAATCAAGTATTTTTTTTATGTAAAACGAAGATAAATACTTCAAAGTTTAATTTAAAAGAAGAAATATTCCAATCGATATATTCGTTTTGAATTTATAGCTTTGTAAACAAAAAGTGTATAATTTTTTACAACAAAAGTGGAGGTTTTAGCCTTTTTTAGACAATTTTTAGAATTTTTCTCTCCGTAAGAGCAATCCTCGTACCTCAACGAATATTCTAAAAAAAGAATTAGCGAAATCGGTCCAACCCTTATCGAGATTCGCGCTTATTTCCCAATTCAGCGAATTATTTTTATATTATAGATTTGGCACATTTGTAGCGACAACCGCTAGTGCTTATACGTATTTTGCTTACGTTTGGCGAATAAAAATCTGGTTTATAAGTACAATGGCAAATGAAAATCTTTAATTTTTGCCGAGTTTCGAACTGCTCTCCTTATTAATTTTCAACGCTAATAAATTCAAAATATATCGCAACTCAAAGTACCAGGAGGTAGAATATAAAATTATCGGCATGAAACAAAACAACATAAAAAAATTGTAAAAAAAAAATTTAAATGAAAAATAAATATTATATCGAGGGTTATTCAAAAATTCCTTAGCACCCATTTTTTATTCCTTCTTTATAATTACCTGAAAATTCACAGAATGTTCATTTGAATGTAAGTAAATTTCCAGAAGAGAATTTAAGCCTAGTTTCTCTTCCAATTTACGTTGCCTCCCTTTTAGTTTTTCCTACAAATTGAGAGGAATGGGCCTAAATGTTTTATTATGCCGAATCCGAACGACATTTGCTAGACAGATGAATTTTCACTGAGAAATTTTCCATAGCAGAAATACACTTGAAATCACTGCCGAAGGGAGACTCCGATAATCGGATGCTTTTTTGAGATTTTTCACACACATATAAAAATATTTCAAGAGCAGGTTTCTATTTTTATTTACACATGTACCATAAAATCTTTATGCACTAAAAACTTTTAGTTAAGGTATAAAAATTACTAAAATATTGTAACGAGTTTAGGGAAATTCTAGTTATTATACACCTTCTGCTAACGTTCGAATCGCTAAACTGTTGAATAAGTCACTCCAATATTCAGTATTGCAAACTGGTCTTTATTTAGATTATTTCGGGAGTAGTACTTCACAATTATACTTCACAACCAATAGCGTGTTTAAATCAAAACAGATTTGTGATTACTCAGCTTGCGCTGCTTTTATACTCTTTGTTTCCTAGTTCATCCATTTCTCCTAAGCTCTAGTAATTTCGCGAACAGTTTTAGCTCATGCTTGGCTACCAGCTATATATGTACATGTATGTTTGTAGTTTAGAGCCATATGTGTATGTGTGTGTGAGTAACTAATTCGGCTGATGACTACATGCGTGTGTGCGAGATATCTCTTCGTCGCCTTATTCATAAGTGTTGCTAGCTTTAATATGTACATGTACATAAGAGTGGTTACTTCATGTTTTTGTTGTTTCGTGATTATTTACTAAAAGCCTAGTGATGTCAACATTCGCCACACTATCCTCCACCTAAGTCTGATCGATCCCGATCAGACAAATCTCTCGATCCTACCGCTGCTCCAAATGAACCAGTCTTCTATTTCGTGGTTTCCCGATTGTTTGTATGCGGTAGACGACATCACAAATCTGCTTCACAACTTTGTACGGGCCTTCCCAACTACACCAAAATTTAGATGGAACATCTTTCCGCCGGTGAGGGTTGTATAACAGTAAAAAATCTCCCTCCTTCTCGTCGTACCTGTGGTTCATCTTATTACTCATTAACCTGGCTCTTTGCCTCAGGCTCTGTTGTTTGGCCACTGGAATACTTCGAAGAGGTTGAGCTTCATGGATTGGCTTTGCATAATCAGTATAGTACTGACGTTTCACAACAGTAGTGCGCCCTGGCTTGAAGCCACCCTTGCATTATTTCTGGGAAATTCTTTCCCTCGGTTTAGCGCATCCATTTAGGTTTGTCAATGTCAGTGTTACCTGTATTGACATCCACATATCCTCTTACGGTAAGACTGCTCGATTCTCTTCCGATTTTAGATACAGAGATAACGGGACATTCAACAGCTGGAACTAGCCCTCGATCTTTACATCTGGCTCGCTTTTGCTCATCTTCTCCAGCTTCGTACTTAAGAACGTCCATGCTGTTGGAACCACTAGGATTGGTACTGCATAAACGTGCAA
Source organism: Eurosta solidaginis (assembly GCF_040869045.1). Taxonomy (NCBI): domain Eukaryota; kingdom Metazoa; phylum Arthropoda; class Insecta; order Diptera; family Tephritidae; genus Eurosta; species Eurosta solidaginis. Next base: position 187,480,959 of record NC_090324.1, read on the forward strand.
TGTGCCTGGCTTACCACACTTAAAGCATTTGACGGCACCATCGTTTTTCTGCTGCGTTCCTTTTAATGCTTCCAAAATTGTGTCTACCCAGTCTGGGCTTTCCACTTCAACGAGATGAGCTTTATATGCGGGATTTTTCAAAAGTGACGCTGTTTCCTGAATCAGTGCACGGGATAACGTTTCAGCAAATGCTGGTTTTGGATTCGCATATGTAGCTCGTTTCCTTTCGACATACCGCATTACATTTATAAAGCTCTGAATTTTAACCCTCACGGTGTATTACACGGGGGCGTCCGTATTTGCGAGATGAGCCAATCTTTCAACATGCGAAGAAAACTCCTTCAAAGTCTCATTAGCTTTTTGGTAGCGGTTTGCAACCCTATTAGGTATATCTGCTTCCTGTTCAATATTTCGTAGTTGTTCTGCTCTCCCTCGGGAATAGTCTGTAGGATTTCTGCAGCAGATCCTTTCAATGCCACGAATAGTGCAGCAACTTTATCTTCCGCATTCCAGTTGTTCACTGTTGCGGTCTTCTCAAACTGAAGCTTAGACACCTGGAAAGGAACAGAAAGGCTGGTGGTTTTACATTTGGATTACTCGCAGAAATTGCTGGGCGATTTAGTTGCAACTCCTGTATACGACCTCTCAATGTATTGCAAACTGGTTGTTATTTAGATTACTTTGGGATTAGTACTTCTGTTGTAAAACTACTTACTTCGACTCCGTAGAAGCAGAGTAAAACGACACACGTTTATTAAGTAATACAGTTTAATTCAAAGTGAAAGAGTAATTGATGAAGGTTAAATCACAATGACATAAATTTATAATAAATCAGAGTTGCTCATTAAGTAAACATGTGGGTTGCAGAGTTGTAATATGAATTCAGTATGTTTAACATTCCTACTCAAAGCACATGTTTACTGAAAATAAAAGATATTCAGCTTAAGCCTAACATTTGTGATAACTTTACATGAATTATCTTCGATAAATAGTTTGTGAATATATCTGCTATCATTTCGTTGCTGCTACAATACTCGAGTCGTATTTGACCATCCTGATAAGCATCTCTTATGTGGTGAAAACGTATGTCAATATGTTTGCTTCTGCTGTGATATACAGGGTTTTTGATAAGCATCTCGTATGTGGTGAAAACGTATGTCAATATGTTTGCTTCTGCTGTGATATACAGGGTTTTTGATAAATGCATCGCGCTCAAAATATCTCCATTAATTGTTATCGGATCGCCCTTACACAAGTTCAACTCTTTCAGTAGCTTACGTAAATATATGGCTTTCTTTACAGCTGAAGACAATGCCATATATTCAGCTTCAGTGCTACTGAGTGCCATTGTTGGCTGTTTGCGGCACTCCCACGAAAAAGTCTCTCCTGCTAACATAAACGTATAGCCCGTGTACGACTTACGATCGACTGCATCGCCTCCCCAATCTGCATCGACAAAACGGTTTATCGGCTTCGGTTTTTTATACCTTAGTAGCATGTCTACTGTTTTGCTCAAATATTTTAAAACTCGCTTAGCTGAAGTTAAATGCTCTTCATGTGGATCTGAATTCCTTTGCGCTAACTTACACACAGAGTGGAAAATATCAGGCCGTGTTAATATAGCGATGTACATTAGTGAGCCAATTAATGATTGGTATTTTGAGGCATCAACCCTTTTGCAGTTAACGTCTTCGCATTTCACTTGGAATTTTTGCTCCAATGGCGTAGATAGAGGACGTCTCCAATCCAAACTGAGTTAAAAGCTGCTTTATTTGTGCTTTCAGACTAACAGCAATTACACCTGTGCCTCCGTTACGTTCTACTTCCATACTCAAAAAATAGTTGAAAGGCCCCTTGTCTTTAACATCAATTCTCTTTGAGATCTTGGATTTAATATCTGTCACCTCATTGACGTCAGAAACTGAAATGAGTAAATCATCGACGTACACAGCTATTAAATTTATGTTACCATCATGATTATTTGTGTATAAGCACGGTTCACTTTTACATCGTCGAAAACCAATATCATTTAAAATACTATTTAATTTTATATTACACTGACGTCCACTCTGCTTAAGTACGTAAGGCGATTTTTTCAAATTAAGAACATGATTGGGATAATTTTTATTGATGAACTTTTCTGGCTGTACCATATAAAAGTTGTCATTTAATTCGCTATTCAAATAGGCTGTAGAAACATCCATTTGATGTAAATGGAGTTCGTGCTCTGCGGCTAATGCGAACATCATTCAAATTGTTTCGTAGCGTACTACAGGAGAAAAATTTTCCTTGCACTTTATGCCATATTTTTGCGCGGAACCTTTTGCCACAAGCTTCGCTCTAAATTACTCAACTTCGCCAGCCCTATTGGGCTTAAGTGTAAACACCCACTTACACCCAATAGCTTCTTGGTGTTTTGGCAATTCCGCCAATTGCCACGTTTCCTTATCTATAAGTCCGATTGTAATGTAACTGCTTGGTCCGGGTCGAGAAGGGTGACGGGTAAGCATGGTGGTAGCCCCGCTGAGGCTCGTCGGCGTTGAGGCGCGGTTCTTTCCACTTTCCTCGACCCACAGTCACAAAAACAAAATTATAATTATCATGCCTAGGTGAGAAAAACATAGGGACCTGTAGAAGATAAGGAGAAAGAAAAGGAGAAGAAAGCAAGCGGGAGAAGAGCGTCCGTGTCAGGTGGAGTCATCCCACCCCTCTTGTTCACGAGGCATGAACAACCTTGAACTCCACTTTGACTCCGATAACCGAGTGGAGTTCCCTTATCCTGACGTTCGTCCGTCTGTAATGATCTGGTCTAAATCACCGTCCGTCAATAAGTTGCAACACCTAACTCATTCCTAGTGTGCCACAAGGGCAACACCCACACTAACACAAAAGAAAACTTAGAGGGCCTGCATTTTTCCTAATATTGTTTCAACTAATAAAATCATCATAACTCATTTCCTCTCCATACAAGTTTATTTTCACAAATTCCAAGTTTACTTAAATACTAGTGGTTTGTATTGGTAATTATAAATTCATATATTTCTTATCCTGATCAAAATAATTATAAATTTATCAATCAAAATAACCAAAAAAAAGTACTGCATATAATTTTCAAAGTTTAAAAGAAATCAAATAGATAACAAAAAAATTAAATACCCCAGACGGGAACACCCTTTACTTAAGATCTCTATTTCTTGCTTATATTAAGAAATAGTTAAAACGCTCACCTAAATATGTGCATACGATAACAGGTTAGGCAAATAATCAATAAAAAAAGAGAGATTACAACAATGTTATATAGAGATTACCATTCATTATATATAGCCATTCACTTACTCATCTCCTCACGCTCATCTGCAGTCCAGGAACCAAGGCTGTAGCAGCGGGAGCTGAAAGAAAATAGAGATAAAGAGCAAAAAAAACCCTATTCAATGTACTTATGTACTATTATATACTATTACCTCATTGAATCTTTAGTTCCGGCTTCCAAAATTGAAAATACGCATGCAAATTTTTACGCGATCGTGATAATTAATGAAAAAATAAAAAGGAAATATTTAATAAAAAAATAGAAAGTTAAAAATAATCGCGGGGTAAGTGTGAAGTGTACAGTGGAAATATATTGGTCGACATGAAAACAAGTGGTTACCACGAAAAGTGGTTTACCAACGACCAAATTTCTTAGGAAAGAACAAGGAAGGTGCCACGCGTGTTTGAGGCAGATCCTTCTTTTTTCTTATAGAAATGCTTAATTAGGAAAACAAAGTGAAGAAAATTACAAAAGAAGTAAAAGGATATAGAAATTATCAATATATAGTGAAAGAAGATCCATGTGTGCCTACGGATTAATTAGGATGTAAGAAAAAAATACGGAAGGAAAAAATATCAAACTCGCCAAAAAAAGAATTCAGAAAAAAATAAGCGAATACTAAAATACTAAGTTAAGCAATTATGCAAAAAAAAAAATCATATATACATAAGTGTGATGAAAAATGTTTGTGAAATAAATAATTGGTAAGTGTGTTTTTGGGTGTGTATACAAAAAGGTATGTATGTATAAAAAAATAAGGAAATCAAAAAAAAATATGTTAAATTCAATTCAGAAAAATATCTCATACATCGGGATTACAGGGAAATTCAAAAAATTAAAAAAAACTTATAATCTAAAAAAAATATTTTTAAACCAAAATAAAAACTAAAGAATATTCTCGGCCACGTTCGTGGTGGTGTGATGTTGTCGTTGTTGCGGCGAATTGGACGAGGTGGTGAGTGTACTCTCTACCTTTTGGGCTCTTCTCACCACAGCCCTACTGATGTAGCAATCCACACCAGCGACCGGCCAAATATAACTCACCGCTATTAGTTAGTTGTTCGTGATATGATGTGATGTGATCTGAGGTGATATGTTGCTGTGATTTGATGTGATGTGATATGATGCCCTCCCTTTGTGTGCGTTTAGAGTTGAGTATTCGAAAATGGTCTTTCACCTGTTAATAGCGTTGGTTGTGTTTGAGCTTTACCGTGTATTGATTTTTGGATGTTGGTTTTACTATTTACGTGTTTGAATGTTTCGTATCAGAAAGTATGTAGAAATGTGGTCGTGGTGTTTTTAAGTGTTGTGTGGTTATTGTTGATAGTCGCTGGTGTGTTTGTTAACGGCAGGTGTAGTAGCTAGTTGAATGTTTCGTGGTTAAGGTTATGCGTGTATTTTTGAGGTTGTGGTTTCGAATGTGGATCTGCGGTGTAGTAGCTTATCTATGTTTCGGTGGTTGGTTGCAAATGCGTGTGGGTGTGAATATGGATGTATGCAATCTTTTGGTGTGGATGCGATTTTTCTTACTTTTTTTTTGTGGTTTGGATGGATGAGGGTGTTTTATGTAGTACTGGTGGCTTACGTGTTCGGTGTGGTTTGTTGTAGCTTTTGGTGTTTGTGACTCGGTGTGTTGTCTGTTGATGGCTGTGACGCGGAGTTGTTTGTAGTTGGTGGTTCGTGTGCCTCGCACCGTTGCTTAAAGCGAGTCTTCTTGTGGTGATGGGGGTTCTAAGAAAAGGAAACGAAACAATAAAAATATATAAGCAGGGCATCAAAGTGTCGTGGAAAGTATTTAAAGGCCGTTTTCTCCAGTAAACTTTAAGGTTTATCTGTCCGAAACCAATTCAATATTCTTTGAAAAACATTTTTCTTTGCGGGCGGACAAACTTCGAAGTTCACTTGAGAAAATGGCAGTAAGTTCAATATCACTTTTGGGCTAATCACTAAGGGGTGGATGTATTTAACTTACCGTTGGTGGATTTGTGGTGTCTAGCACCGATGGTGGTGGTTGTTTCCTTTGCGGACTCCTTCAACAGTAACTATGGGTGAAAATAGGAGGATTAGCGAAATTATGGGTGTTCATGGAAGGTTATGGGCATGGGATTAAGGTAAGGGCTTAAGGTATACCGAAATGGTGGTGGAACTTACCGTTGCTGGTGGTGCTGGATCTGTTGGTGGCAGGAATACTATTTCTCTTTTGGATGCGGCACTTTTCACCGCACCGGCAGCTTACGGTTTCTCACTTTAAAACTTTATCTTTATATAAAATTTTTTTTTTCACTTTCACTGCACTCGCGTTGAGGACACCGTATGCAAAACTTTTTTATAGAAAAGAACGGGATGGTGGCCCTTTTATAGACAATTTTTTCCTGTTGCCACTACCGTTTTCGGTTTTTTGTCAACCCACTTTAGCACAAAGTCACTCAAAATTCCTGGAAGGCTTCAAACATGCTAGCTACAACGTTTGGCTTTATATTCACACATATACACACATAATACGCAGTTGATTTGCAGACAATTAGCATTGTTCTTTACAGAGACAGTGGTGCGCGTGCGTGTAGACGCACAGGGGCGTGGGTTGTTAAAAGGCTGCCGTTACAGGTGCGCATCCGCCGATGATGCCTGCATCATGGAGCGTGTGCGTAAGAAGCCGTGGCCCAACGCAGCCGTGGCCCAACGTGTGGCCTCGACCCACCCCCAATTCCGGGCTTCACAGAGTTGTACCCTTTACGCTCATATTAAGACATATAGACATAGGGACAACTTATATACTATTAAAATAACTGGGTCTTAAAACTACTTATCTAAGGTATCACTGGTAAAGGAAATCTTAATCTATATTGCAGGTTAGCCTAAACCTATATCACAGATTAATCTAAATCTATATCACAGATTAATCTTATTCTATATCACAGATTAATGTTGCTAGGCGATAGTGTCCATCGTCGGTGGTAAAAAAAAGCAAAATTTAAATGTATAAATACTAAAATAATCTCACAAATAAATAAATAAATAAATGAATAAATCAATCAATAAATAAACAAAATGGTTAATAAATACATGGTCAAGTCGGATACTTAGTCAGAGTGTGTTTTTGGTCTAGATCATTTCTACCGTCGTTAACAATAAGTAACATAAAACATTATTTGAGAACAAGCTACACTTTACATTGGTTACAAGGACTACATGGAACATATATCTTAAGCCGCTAAAAGATCCTGTCCGTGGTATACCCCGGTTGCTTTGCCGCTAGTATCTCCTAATTCGTACATCGAGTTGCCAATAAACCCAAGTACAATGCACTTAACTTGCTTTGGTGCAAGTTTTGCGTTGAAATTATGTACTTTTGAACTTTGTTTAAAATTGCGGCGGTATACTGTTTGCCCTACTTTAAAAACAACATCTCTGCTTCTGAGGTCATACGTTTTTTACTTCTTTCGTGTGCCAATTTGAGTTCCTTCATGATCTTTTCCCTGAGTATGTGCATCTTCTATTCTGTTGTCTCTACTTCGACGTCGGTATCTTTCAGGGCACTCAATTTCCTGCATAATTCATATGACGCGCCGTATTGAATCATCGGGATTCCAAACACAGCTGCATATGGCGACGTACTTATTGCCGTATGTACGACACTGCGAATGGCAAATGCTGCGTCGCTTACAGCTCTATCCCAATTCTTTTGGTTTCCTTTACTGTATGACCGGATGATTTGCAACACGGAGCGGTTAACCCTCTCTGCGGCATTCCCTTGTGGCGAGTAAAATGCTGTCTTTATGTGCGTCGTACCATACTTCTTCAAGAAGGAAGTAAATATATCTGACGTAAATTGCTTTCCGTTGTCTGAATGCACATACTCAGGTACACCGAAAATATGGAACACGTCTCTCTCTAAATATTTCACGACTTCGGCAGAGGTGGCTTTTCGCATTGGCTTAAGAAAAACAAATTTTGAAAAATGATCTAAACATACAAACATATAAACGTTACCATCCCAAGTACGTCGGCGAACAGACGTTGAAAAGGGCGTTCGGTGAGGTGCTGCTTTCCCACTGTTGGTTTGTGGAAGGCGTTTTGAGTTTCGTTTCCTTTGCATATTTCACATGCTTTTACATGTGCATGCACATCTGCATCCATACCGGGCCAATAATATCTTTCGTGAATACGTGCTAGGGTCTTGTGGATTCCACCGTGTCCAGCCGAAGGCGATCCATGCGCTGTTTCTACCAAACTCCTTCGCGGCTCAGTTGGAACCCAGAGTTTCCAGGTATGGTCTTCCTGTAGTTCGTCTCCCCTGTTAAATTGTGTTCGTCTGTACACGTAGCCGTCTGAAATGCAAAGTTCCGGTAGTCTGTCTTTATTCTCCGTTATTGTCTTCTGCAACTCTATTGAAAAGTTACTAAACAAGAAGATGTGTTGACTTTGATGGTCAGATCAATATTCTCTTTATTACAAAAATTCTTTCCCTTTTTATAGCTAATTACTTAACCTACACATTTATAAATATCCTAATACTAACAACTAAAAATAAGTACATTTGTATTACTGAACATATATGTAGATTTGTATTGCTATGCATATACGTAGATTTGTATTAATATGCATATATGTAGTATGTACATTTGTATTACTATGCATATATGTAGATTGGTAATGCTATGCATATATGTATATTTGTATTACTATGCATGCATGTAGATTTGTATTAATATGAATGCATGTAGATTTGTATGCAAAGTCAGAAAATCGATATTCATGTGAAATGTGAATATTTGGTTAATTCATATTATTGGTTGTATGTAAATATTTTGGTGACAAACTAACATAAACATAATTTGTGGTGTGTGAACTGACAAGGGATTCATATTCGGCATTCCATTGATGTTAGCTAACCGCTGTGTGAGTTCAAGGTAATTTATGTCTTATGATATTTTAATATGATTATGCTATTAAAATGTATTGGCATAGAAGTTCATGATGCGTAAGGCCGTAAATGTATTGCATAGGTGGGCATGACGCATAATGCTACACCATCCGCCTTAGAAAAAGAGTATTATATAATTGTTTTGTGAACAAGTGTATACGACTCTTTGTTCGCATTTAAATGATTTTGATATTTTACCTTAGCTTGATATTGTAGTGAAAGAGGTTGTGTAATTTGTTTTTAATTTGCTGACCTTGATACTTTTATTATTTTTACATTTTATATATGTTTTTTTTTTCAATATTTTGTACAAATATTTCTTTTTCCAAATTTTAAATTTAACGATTATTTTACGTATAGGAAAAATTTTAAATTTAACAATTATTTTACTTATTCTACTTTTTTATATATTTTATTTATTTTATTTATTTTATAGGCGGATTCTAAATGTGTGCACTCACCTAAAATCCGCTTGTCTTTATTAAATAACCGCGTAAATTGTAATGCTTATTTTACGATTAAGTTTTAAGTGGGGTTAAGCCTTTTCTTATGGACTATTTTTCCTTATCTTTATTGTTCTTATCATTATGTAGTAAATTATGTAAACTATTTTCCTATTCTATCTATTGGGGTTAAAGTGAAGTAAAAATATGACCTTATGAGACCTAGGCTATAAATGATTGTATTTATTTTATTTTATTAAACTAATTCTGTATATTATTCAAGGTAAAAGATTTTTTTTTCACTTGACATTTTTTCTTTTTTCATTCATAATAAGGTAAATCTGTAATAAATTGTATACAATAGAGGGGTTGCTGATGGAAGAGCGGGGTAGCTAAGTATTGACAGTAGTTCTATTAATGGATGAGTGGAAGGTACAGTGGGTGCAAAGAAAAATGTTTCGTATCTTTTAACTGTTATTTTTATATTTTCGATAATTTCCCTATTTTCCAGCAACATCTTTGATCTTATGTGTCATACGATTTCTGCGGCGGCCACCAAAACAGAATCGTCATGACTTTTATGAAGAATTATTTTTATTTCTATACCGGGATTGTCACACGCATAACCTCTTTGGTTAGTGCAATTATTTGATCTTTGAGAACTTGGGTACCAATTATTATTTTATAAATTCGCCTACTGCAGTAAATATTCAATTATTTTCACCAATTTGTCCCTCAGGACAACTGTGTTTTCCTTATAAATTTCAAGTCCTGGATTGCCGGCATTTCTTTTATGCCTGGTCGAATATTGTCCTAAGTCAATAACTTCCTCAACAATCTGGTTGCCTGAAAATTGTCTACGCTACCATTTTTCTATCCTAAGATGAAAATGAGCGCGACTAGTCTATTATTGCAAATTTATATAGCGCTTTAATATTTATCTATATATATATATAGGTTCTCTTTGTGACTTTTTCTTCATGCCTGTTGTTATGGGCTGGTTGTAAAATATTTGTATTTTTTTTTCGTTAGGTTTTGCTTACTTCCACTGTCCTAGAATTTCCTATTGCTTCCTGACCATCTTTGTCAGGAGCAATCGAAGGAATTATGCGAATTTTGGATTTGCTGTTCGTATTAGGCAGAGCTACCTTTACTGTCGATTGTGACATTTTGAGAATTACTATTTGAGATTTTACTTCAATTGTTTATTGCTCTTCCTCAGCTTTGAGTTTGGAAATTTGGGTAGAAGGAAAAAAAAATTTAGATGCGCTGTTGCACGTTATTCATTTGTCTATATTTGATTTTCATATATTTTCTTAGTATTGTGGCCATTGCAATGATCAATAGCCCGACTACACAAATCATTGCGCCTAGACAAACATCTGGAATTTTTGGGCTGATTTTTGTTTCTACCTCGGCTGGTGATTCATATTTTGCTATCCTGTTCTCTGGCGTTTCAGAGTTTCCTTTTCCTACCTCATAGCCAGCTATGGCTTTCATAATGCCTTGGGCTATTTTTGTCCACCAAGCCATGTTCAAATTTTTTGAGAAATGAACTAAATTTAATTTTTAATAAAATTTTTGATTTTATTCTTTATCCTATGCATTCCATTTTACTGTAGTTGACATAAAAGTTTAAGAAAGATTTCGTTGGAAAAATTTGTTTAATTTAAGCATTTTAATGTAAATTTTTTTTTTTTTTTTACACAATATTTTAAAAATAAGTTTTTATGCTATTTTTTCCTGATTTATTTGACATTATAAAGATCTAAGAATAATTTTTTTTTTTTTTTTAAGATTATTTTTCATTATCTAATTAATGTTATAGAAACCACTGTTCAAAATTTTCTAAAATTTCGATTTTCTTAAACAAAAAATTTTCCTAAAGTTAATATGTTTACATTTCTTGTTTTAATAAAATTGAAATCGATTTTTTTTTTTTTGAATTTACTTTAAAGAATTTTGTCTAAAATTAGTTTTTATGCTTCTCTTTTTTTTATTTTTCGGTTTAGTTTGTGTCATTTTCAAAGCGGACATCAAACTTTGAAAAAAAAAATTTGTTTATCCTACCATATTTAAAAAATTCCTAATGGTTTAGGTAAAGGCCGCGCCCAACTTGTTTCTAGATTTTATACTTATACTTTATATTGCTGCCTCAAGCGGTATGCCTCCATTTGTGAAGGTATCTATTTTCTGGTCCCGTTTTGCTGCTAAATCGTATGCCACTTCTTTTATGCTCGCTTGCTGCCAGTTGGTCATCAATACTTAATTTTCTCCTTTTTATTGTATTACCGAATCCTTGCCTCCGTCTGCATTATACTGATCTGGTAGTAATAAATTTGTCCCTTGGTGATTTTTTCTCATTTTGCGATTTGCCAAAAAATTCAAACGAAAAGGCGTTTGTGTTCCTTTTATTGTCCTTTATTCTCCTTTTTAACAAAAACTTTTTAACTGTTTAAAAATGGTTAAGATTCCTTGGCAGTCAGATCTTTTTTTAGCAGTTGTGCTAATTTTTGATCTGTACTGGCAGGATCTTCCTCCAGCAAGATCTAGCTAATTTTGCTTAAGAGCAAATTTTCAGCTAATTTAAGATCAGGCTGGCAGGATCGCCATGAAAAGTTAATAAACAAGAAGATGTGGTGACTTTGATGGTCAGATCAATATTCTCCTTATTACAAAAATTCTTTCCCTTTTTATAGCTAATTACTTAACCTACACATTTATAAATATCCTAATACTAACAACTAAAAATAAGTATAATTTTATTACTGAACATATATGTAGATTTGTATTGCTATGCATATATGTAGATTTGTATTAATATGCATATATGTAGATTTGTATTACTATGCATATATGTAGATTGGTATTGCTATGCATATATGTATATTTGTATTACTATGCATGCATGTAGATTTGTATTAATATGCATGCATGTAGATTTGTATGCAAAGTCAGCAAATCGATATTCATGTGAAATGTGAATATTTGGTTAATTCATATTATTGGTTGTATGTAAATATTTTGGTGACAAACTAACATAAACATAATTTGTGGTGTGTGAACTGACAAGGGATTCATATTCGGCATTCCATTGATGTTAGCTAACCGCTGTGTGAGTTCAAGGTAATTTATGTCTTATGATATTGTATATGATTATGCTATTAAAATGTATTGGCATAGAAGTTCATGATGCGTAAGGCCGTAAATGTATTGCATAGGTGGGCATGACGCATAATGCTACACAGTCGACTTAAAGGCTTCCCGTTTAATGTCGATGTCCAGTCTTCTGTCATTGACGTCGATTTCATCCATGTCCATTCGTGAAAGAGCATCAGACACTACGTATTGGGTCCCCTTACGGTGTTCTATCTTGAAATCGTACGACTGTAGTTTTAGGCTCCATCTAGTCAATCGACCTGAAAGATCATTTTGACCCATGAGCCACTTAAAGCTGGCGTGATCTGTTATCACCGTAAAAGGTAGACCCTCGACGTATGGCCTGAACCTCTTTATGCTGATCATAGCAGCGTAACATTTCAGTTCCGTAATACTGTAATTGCGTTGCGCTTTATTTAGTTTATCTGACACATACGCTATCGGTCGTTCGTTGTTTTCGTCGTCCAGTTGGAATAGTACTCCACCCACCACGTCTGTCGACGCGTCACACTGTATATAAAAATATCTGTTGAAGTCCGGGTGAGTCAGTACTGGTGCCGATATCAGGCTCTGTTTTGGGCTGTTAAACGCCGCCTTTGCATCCTCCGTCATTGAAAACTTCTTTATGTTTTCTTTCGTCAGTCTGTCGTGTAGTGGTGCAGCAATCGTGGCATAGTCCTGTATAAATCGTCTATACCATCACGTCATCCCCAGGAACCTTCTAAGCTGTTTCGGAGTTCGTGGCTCCGGAAAGTCTCGCATCGCCGCTATTTTACTATCATCTGTATGGATGCATACGTCCCGGACCACGTATCCGAGATAGCGCACTTCCTTGTAACAAACTTTGCTCTTCTCAATGTTGATCGTCAATTTCGCATCGCGTAGACATTTAGCCACGACAGATAACAAATATAAATGAGACGAAAAATCTTCTGAACAAACAAGTAAATCGTCTAGATACACAAATACACGAAGCGAAGCAGGTATGACTTTGTCCATTAAACGACACATGCGCTGTGCTGCGTTGCACAGTCCAAAAGGCATTACCGTGAAATGGTGCAAAGGTCTACCAGGCACTGTGAAAGCCGTCTTTTCTCTTGATTTCTTCTCTAATGGTATCTGCCAAAACGCGTCTTTTAAGTCGATGGCAGATATATAGCGGGTATTTTGTAATGGACTTAAAATACCTTCTATGTGCGGGAGTGGGTAGGCGTCTTTTATGGTGCGTTCATTAACTTTTCGGGCATCAAGGCACAGTCTGTTTTTGGTTCCTTTGATCACGAGGGACACAGGTGAGTTCCAGCAGCTGTTGTTCTCTTCTATTACTCTCATCTCTAGCATGCGATCGTGCTCGGTGTATATTAATTTCTGTATTGCGGGTGAAATAGGATAATGCCTTTGCTTCACGGGTAGGTGTTCATCAGTGACTTCAATAATGTGTTCCTCCATGTCGGTTTTTCCCAGTCCCAGAATAGCAAACGACGGAAACTGCATCTTGATGCCCTCTAACGCTTTGTTTTCCTCGGGACTTAGCGTATGTTGCACCGCATCAAAACACAGATCACCCTCGGCAGGTGCAAGTTCTGATACGACAGCACTTTTAGACGCGTCATTTCGTCCCCTACTAACAACACTAATTTCAAAAGCCTGCCAAAAACAACACCTAGGTAGACCTCCTGCTGTACACCAGGGACAATCAAGAACTCCAGATCCCGAGTCATACCATCCCACACAACTGGCAATGTAATAACCCCTTGCATGGTGGTTTCGCCCCCATTAGCCGTTCTTATGTTTTGACCCTTGACTGGCAATATCAAATGCTCCTTACCATTTAAAATTTTAACTGCGTCTTTGCCTAAACAACAAGCTCCTGCACCTGAGTCTAACAAAGCTAATGCCACTTGACATCATATCACAGTCCTTGCAAAAAAATCGATTATCTCCTTTAACTGTCACTATGGTTGCTATTATCTTATTCCTAATCCTCTTAAAATTCTTTTTCTTTTCTCTCATCTTCTGTATTTTGGTGAAATTCCTATTCGTTATTCTATTATTCCGCTTTTATAACTCCTCGCAAAATATGCGCCTACGGGCTTTTTCATACCTTAATTTCCTGATGTGCAAACTATCTTTTTCTATCCTTGGTTTCTTTTCTTTTCCTTCTCTATTCTGTTCTCCTACTATTTCTTCACGTTTCAAAATCTTGATTGCTTCTTCTTCTAATTTATCTCTCGGCTTTCCGGGTGGTCTTTCTTCTGGACAGAGTGCCCGGGCATCTCTTCTAGACCCCGGTTTCTCGCCTCTGGTTTGAACACACGGAAGGACGAGTCACTACCACATACAAAACATTTCATCAGGTGGAAATAGGACTTACATTTACTGTCCTTTGCTGCTTCAGCCGGGTTTCTAATATAGTAGTCCACCGGCATTCCACAAGCAAAGCACAACATAAGGTGAAATGGTGACGAACAAAAATTTTGGTTATGGACACTACTAACACTTTTACTATTATTATTGGACGATTCACACACATTTAGATTGGGGTTGTACGACGAAGGATTGCAGGAAGAAGGGTTGGGTTTCGACAGATCACGCGAAGAGGAGGGACCGGGATTTATTTTCTATTTCTGCCCCTGTTTCACCATAATCGACCCCCACTCCGCTTACTGCTTTAAACCTGGCCCTATTTTCTTTCACGAGCTTCTCTGCTCGCTTGAACTCAGGTTTCAATTCAGCCAGGGTCGTCAACTTGTAGCTAAAAGTTAAATTTGCCAAAAATGGCTTCAGGTTTCCTTTTATTATATTCACCAGCTCTGGCTCTGGAATTCCTATTCTCAGGCGGAAGGTGAGATCATGGATATCGGCATAAAACTCGTCGAAACTCTCTTGCGGGAGTTGCTTCCTCTCCACGATCTCGCGCATCACCTCATAATCGGAGTCTGCCGATTTGAATTGGGCCAAAAGTTCCATTTTTAGGCGAGAGTAGTCGAAGTGTGGATCATCTGCGTTATCCTCCAAGACCTGCCAGTACAATTTGAGCGCCGAGCCAGTCACTAAACAGTGAAAATCTGCAAGTATCTGCTCGTAACCCAACTGGTACTGCAATCTCATCCTCTCCACCCTAAAAACAAAACTTTCGACCGTCATCCCCTTCGGCGATCCATCGAACTTAAGGTTCCACTTATGAAGATCGATCCGCTTTCCGCCGTAATTGTCCCTAAGCCTATCTTCCCGTGGCTGAGTGTTGCCGCTAGTTTCCCTATTTGCCCTCTCGTTGTTGTGTCCCCTGTGTTGAGGTAGATGCTGGAGGAGGTGCTGCTGCTGGTGCTTGCATCGGCTACCCGGTTACTTAAACGCGACACGTCGGCTCTCATTTTACGGAACTCTTCCATTGCCTCTAGTACGATTTGGTTTTGCTGTGAGATCGTTTCCATGATTGCATTCAAATTGTCCATGCGATCTGCAGGCGGTGCGGTGGTTCGTCGTCCCTCCTGCTCTTCATTTCCTGGTGGTCTCCTTGGTCTAGCTCCCCCGAATGCTCCTCCCGCCAGCTGATCCTCTCCCTGTTCGGAAATCTCCAGCATAGACAACTTTCGAGAAAAACTAAGGGATATTTCGGTGTCTTCTACTACTAGCGTGTTGATCACCGCGAACTCTTTCCTCCCCCTGTCAATCTGCTCAAAATTTCCAAAAACTTTGGCAGAACAACGGTTAAGGAAATCGGTGGGCAGGAAGTCTACCGGAATCTCTATACCTGTGTGTATCTGTATGAATACAGACCCAACTCAAGTGCTCTAGAGATGCTTCTAGTGACCGGCCTTCGTCTATTGCTATTAAACATCCCTAATCCTGGCCTTCGTATTTCTTCTTCCTCTTGTTGCCTATCCATGTACAACTGAGATGGGGTACACAAAAGCAATCTAAAGAAAATTTGCCGAGGATGGTCTAAAGCTATTATTTAAACTTTACTTTCAACAAGAAAAACAAAAAAGTTATTAATAGAATTGAAAATTCCCAAACAAAAAATATAATTCTTTATATCAAATGACGAAATTCGCGATGTAATAAACTCCCAAAAATTCAAAAATTAACGCAAAAAAAAAAGGCTGTAAATTAAATCTTATAAAGATTTATATTTGACAGGTGTTATTTATATAAATGTACGTGTGTGTTAAAAAATATGTGTAAATAAAAAAAATTCAAAAATTTACGATAGGAATCAGTTCAATATCAAAATATAAATTGAATTACTATATGTGAAATAATATATGTATGTGTGTTCCGATAAAATTCGAATATAAATATGTATGCGCAAGTGTGTGTGTAGATTTCTTAAACGTATGGACTATTAAAATTTAGCGAGGTTGAAAATTCAGTATCCTCTACAGAATTCAAAACGTGGTAGGAAAAATAAAACAAAAAAAAACTAGATTTATAAAAGAAAGAAAAAAAATAATTAAAATTCAGTACTGGCTCTAAAACTCTATATTTGGTTCGCTTAGTCCTATTGGTATTAGACTCGATTATTATTATTAGGAAATTTTATAAAAAAAAAGTTGTAAAGAGAATTAATGAGGAAATCAAAACTAAATATCCACCTTTAACTCCAATTCGGTGGCTTATAGTTTCCTAGAAATTAACTTATTAGAATAATTTAAAAAAAAGCAGGAAAAGCAAATGCTATAAAAATTCAAATTGTGTTTTTTTTTCAAATTTTGTCTTACCCTAAATGTGATTTGACATTTAACTCAAAAAACTTATATTTCCTTTTTCCCAAAAATTTAAAAGTAAACTTTCTGAATCTTTAATTTAATGCAAACAAATATATAAATTGAATATGTATGTGTTGTTGCGAAGGAATCGAACTTTAAGTCGGTGATGCTTACGTCCGTCTGTTTCCTGTCCAAAGTCATGTCAGCTTATTCCCCTTTAATAACCCTGTTTGGCACATCTCCGGTCGAGCACTTGCTCCAGCCGTGGTTGCAAAACATCATATTTTCTTAATACCCTATTCTACCCCAGTGGACAAAGGCTGCAAACCTCACATGTAGGTGCTGCTGGAACGTCCACATGGTAGCTTGAGCAGCTTTGCCACAAACAAAAAAACGCCTTGAACTGTGCTAGTCTCGACTTCGGATACCACCTTATCAAAACGATGAAGTAGAATAAAGGGAACTTCGAAGTCGGGCTAGCACTACCTCCCGTCTACCTAAATGTCACTTAGGCACAAATCACTTCACCGACTTGAAAAGTGATGCTACCTTCGTAACCCTAACCTGTCCGAGAGAAGGAAAAATATATTGATAAAAAAATTACTATGAAAATGAGAAATATAAAGATAGAAAAAAGTTAATTGAAATACAGATTGAAATTAATGATTGGGTTATATTTTGATAATTTGAAGAAGAAAGCTGAAAGAAATTTTAGTAGAAAGAAATGTGGGAAAAATTAAAAGATGATCGGGCTATTTACGTTGGGCGCCATTGTAATGTAACTGCTTGGTGCGGGCGAGAAGGGTGGCGGATAGGCATGGTGGTAGCCCGGCTGAGGCTCGTCGGCGTTGAGGCGCGGTTCTTGCCACCTTCCTCGACCCACAGTCACAAAAACAAAATTATAATTATCATGCCTAGGTGAGAAAAACATAGGGACCTGTAGAAGATAAGGAGAAAGAAAAGGAGAAGAAAGGAAGCAGGAGAAGACCGTCCGTGTCAGGTGGAGTCATCCCACCCCTCTTGTTCATGAGGCATGAACAACCTTGAACTACACTTTGACTCCTATAACCGAGTGGAGTTCCCTTATCCTGACGTTCGAGTTAAAAATAATCGCGGGGTAAGTGTGAAGTGTACAGTGGAAATATATTGGTCGATATGAAAACAAGTGGTTACCACGAAAAGTGGTTTACCAACGACCAAATTTCTTAGGAAAGAACAAGGAAGGTGCCACGCGTGTTTGAAGCAGATCCTTCTTTTTTCTTATAGAAATGCTTAATTAGGAAAACAAAGTGAAGAAAATTACAAAAGAAGTAAAAGGATATAGAAATTATCAATATATAGTAAAAGAAGATTCATGTGTGCCTACGGATTAATTAGGATGTAAGAAAAAAATACGGAAGGAAAAAAAAATCAAACTCGCAAAAAAAAGAATTCAGAAAAAAAAGCGAATACTAAAATACTTAGTTAAGCAATTATGCAAAAAAAAATCATATATACATAAGTGTGATGAAAAATGTTTGTGAAATAAATAATTGGTAAGTGTGTTATTGGGTGTGTATACAAAAAGGATATGTATGTATAAAAAATAAGGAAATCAAAAAAAATATGTCAAATTCAGCTCAGAAAAATATTTCATACATCGGGATTACAGGGCAATTCAAAAAATTAAAAAAATTTATAATCTAAAAAAATTATTTTGAAACCAAAATAAAAACAAAGAATATTCTCGGCCCCCTTCGTGGTGGTGTGATGCTGTCGTTGTTGCGGCGAATTGGACGAGGTGCTGAGTGTACTCTCTACCTTTTGGGCTCTTCTCACCACAGCCCTACTGATGTAGCAATCCACACCAGCGACCGGCTAAATATAACTCATCGCTATTAGTTAGTTGTTCGTGATATGACGTGATGTGATCTGAGGTGATATTCGTGATGTGATATGTTGCTGTGATTTGATGTGATGTGATGTGATGCCCCCTCTTTGTGTGCGTTTAGAGTTGAGTATTCAAAAATGGTCTTTCACCTGTTAATAGCGTTGGTTGTGTTTGTGCTTACGGTGTATTGATTTTTGGATGCTGGTTTTACTATTTCCGTGTTTGAATGTTTCGTATCAGAAAGTATGTAGAAATGTGGTCGTGGTGTTTCTAAGTGTTGCGTGGTTATTGTTGGTGTGGTTGTTGGTAGTCGCTGGTGTGTTTGTGATCGGTTGGTGTGGTTGCTAGTTGAATGTTTCGTGGTTAAAGTTATGCGTGTATTTCTGAGGTTGTGGTTTCGAATGTGGATCTGTGGTGTAGTAGCTTATCTATGTTTCAGTGGTTGGTTGCAAATGCGTGTGGTTGTGAATATGGATGTATGCAATCTTTTGGTGTGGATGCGATTTTTCTTACTTTTTTTTGTGGTTTGGAAGAATGAGAGTGTTTTATGTAGTACTGGTGGCTTACGTGTTCGGTGTGGTTTGTTGTAGCTTTTGGTGTTTGTGACTCGGTGTGGTGCCTGTTGGTGGCTGTGACGCGGTGTAGTTTGTAGTTGGTGGTTCGTGTGCCTTGCAACGATGCTTTAAGCGAGTCTTCTTGTGGTGATGGGGATTCTAAGAAAAGGAAACCAAACAATAAAAATATATAAGCAGGGCATCAAAGTGTCGTGGGAAGTATTTAAAGGCCGTTTTCTCCAGCAAACTTTAAGGTTTATCTGTCCGAAACCAATTCAATATTCTTTGAAAAACATTTTTCTTTACGGGCGGACAAACTTCAAAGTTCACTTGAGAAAATGGCACTAAGTTCAATATCACTTTTGAGCTAGTCACTAAGGGGTGAAGGTATTTAACTTACCGTTGGTGGATTTGTGGTGTCTAGCACCGACGGTGGTGGTTTGTTTCCTTTGCGGACTCCTACAACAGTAACTATGGGTGAAAAGAGGAGGATTAGCGAAATTATACGAGTGTTAATGGAAGGTTATGGACATTGGAATACGATAAGGGCTTTAGGTATACGGAAATGGTGGTGCTGGATCTTTTGGTGGCAGGAATACTATTTCTCTTTTGGATGCGGCACTTTTCACCGAATCAGTAGCTACGATTTCGCACTTTAAAACTTTATCATTTTATAAAATTTCTCTTTTTTTTAAATTTTTTTTTTTTCACTTTCACTGTACTCGCGTTGAGGACACCGTATTCAAAACTTTTTGATAGAAAAGAACGGGATGCTGGCCCTTTTATAGACAATTTTTTCCTGTTGCCATTACCGTTTTCGGTTTTTTCAACCCACTTTAGCACAAAGTCACTCAAAGTTCCTGGAAGGCTTCAAACATGCTAGCTAAAACGCTTGGCTTTATATTCATACATATACACACATAATACGCTGTTGATTTGCAGACAATTGGCATTGTTCTTTGCAGAGACAGTGGTGCGCGTGCGTGTAGGTGCACAGGGGCGTGGGTTGTTAAAAGGCTGTCGTTACACGATGTATTCACGTTGCATAGCTTTCCACCACTTATGAGAGTACTCACTTGACAAAGCCTCATTCACTGTTTGAGGGATCTGAATATCATCCGCACGTATAAAATTAAGAACATTTTATTGTTTCTTGGGTCTTCCCTTAACCCCACTACGTACGATTTTTGGACGACCGGGCCCTATCTTAGGTTGACAATCTGTGTCACTAACATCACTACTACTCTCGTCGCATTATTCTATCAAACCCAATTTCATTGCCGCTTTCACGTATTTGCTCATTTTCTACGCAATCTAAATTTTCAGTGCCTTTAAATGCATCCATATTCAAATTATTTTTATTACTTTGAGGTGTGTCGACAATCAAACTATTTTCATTAACTTTCGGTGTATCGATGTTCATGCTATTTGCACCAGATGGGAGAGTTACAATTTCCAAATCAAAGTTTTCCCTTGCATCAGCGTTTTCTATAAAATACACATCTCGGCTAATAATTACTTTAAACATAGATTTTTCAAACAAACGATAGGCTTTGGAATTATCTGAATACCCTACCAATATATATTCTTTACATCTTGCTTTGAACTTGCTATGTTGTGTTTTGTGTAGTGCTATAGCTACAGAGCCAAATATTTTAAGGTGTGATAAATTTGGTTTTCTTTTAAACCATAATTCGTACGGAGTTTTTTCATCTAATGCCTTTTTTGGCGACCTATTACGCAAGTAAGCGGCAGTATTTATTGCTTCTGCCCATAATGTTTCATTAAAATTAGCACCGATCATCATGCATATTGCCATTTCCAAGAGTGTGCGGTTGAATCGTTCAGCCACGCCATTTTGTTGTGGCGTATGCGGAACAGTAAGCTGTCTTTTGATTCCGAGTTTCTGTAAGTATTCATCAAAAGCTTTAATTACAAACTCAGTACCATTATCACTGCGAATAATCTTTATTTTCGTTCCCGTTTGTCGCTCAACAAAACATTGAAACATTTTAAATTTTTCAAAGTCTTCATCTTTACTTTTGACAAAGTATACAAAAACAAACCTTGACCAGTCGGTCGTCAATAAATGTCAAAAAGTAACGAGCGCCACCATTTTATATTTTACTCACCGGACCACACAGATCAGTATGGACAATTTCCAATGCTCCTGTTGCCCTATTTGTCGCACTCGAAAAGGGCTTTACACAGTATTTGCTCTTTAAACAAATATCGCAATCTAAACGTTCAACCACTTTGGCTTCCATTCCAAGTGCCATTCCTTTTTCCACCAAATGTTTAAGGCTGCCAAAATTTAAATGGCCATACCGCTTATGCCATTTCATGGCTTCGACATTAGAACTGTTCACAATAAATAAATTATTACCTTCTGTTTCATATAAAAATAGATCATTTACTGTTTTCGCTTTTAGTATAATTTGTCCGTTTGTGTTTATTATATTGACAAAATCGCTTGCAAATGTGACTGCAAAATTATTTTGCACTGCTTTTCCAACAGAAATGAATTGCATTGAATTCCAGGCACATAGAGAACATGTTTGAGAGTTACTTCAAAATATTGTGTTTTTAACTTGACTTCGCCTATGCCTTCTGCTCTAATTGTATGATCTCCAGCAAGTGTGATAACTTCACTCCATTTTTGGAAAGTTGTAAACGCGTTTCTATTGCAGCATAAAGCTGTATTCATTGGTGCCATTTGTCGTATCGCTGTAGTCGTATCCCTTACGTAATCAGCTGTTTATTGTTACGGCGGTAAACCAAAAACCAATTAGTTGGCTACGATAAGGTTATGACCTTTGCGGCACCAATAACCGATTGCATTGATTCTCGTAAGATTGGTCGAATCTGCTGTTATAAGGTTACCGATACGGTTACCGATAAAGCACCAATGTCTGCAGCTTAAATGAGATGATGTCTGCTGTCAACGCACCAAATGTTGGATCGCAACATGTTTGAGCTCGATGCTTTGGCCACGGAGAACAGAAACGGTATAATATAGAGACATTGCATGGACGAAAAATCGTGTGAGGCAAGCTTCACAAAATTCTAGTAGGTCACATTCACCACTTACCACAGCAGAATTTGTTAAATTACCACTGTCTGTATTTGTTATTTAATAATTATTTGTGCACTTTTTATTCAGCTAATGTGTTCAGAATTTTAACATTTACTCACTAAAACTCAAATCAGTGTATTTCTATGCTTAAATTATGTTAAAAATTGTGTTAAAGTTTATGGTGTGGTGAAAGTGACCTACTAGAATTTTGTTACGCTCCGCTGCTTTCCACCGAAGTTCGCGCATGCAATATCTTTATATTCAAAAATTTTTTGCGGAGAATGACACTTGCTTTTGATCTGCTTTTGATTCCCTGTCTTTGCATTGAGCCGCGTAATGACCTCAACGGCCGCAATTATAACACTTGTAGGATTTTTTTATGCTAGCATATTGTTTGTTGTTATTGTTCTTTTTTAAAGTTCTTTTTCCGTTGTCCGCTCGCGCCGTATATACTTCAACCTTGCTGTCAGGTGATTCTTCTTTTCGTGTGATTTTTCTACGTTCGCCTTCTTCAGTCAATTTTATTTTTAATGCAGCGAGTTTAGGTAAATCGTCATTGCATGCACTCGGTGTCGTTCATTCTCATAGCGATTAGTTATTTAAAAAGGTGACCTTTGCGAATTGGGCCTTTTGGACGAAGTAGTGTAATATCTGCGAAATTCAATTAAAAACAAAAGAATTTGGATGTGCGCTAAAGTGCAGCGCTAAAATCATACTGTGCTTTATTACTGAATACTTTCTCTTTTATAGAAAAATTACTTACAATACTATTACAATATTTACATACAATACTTACAAACTAAAAATAAGTACATTCTATTTCTATATACCTAGTCAGCAGAATATTCTTATTACCTAACTATGTAATAATGGTTGGTCAGTCGCACCGACGCTGTCGGTCAGGCATGCTGATCGATACGTGAGTTAGTGAGTGTGGCGCTTATGGGTTAAACAACTGTAAATGGATACGGCTCCCCGCTGGGAACTTATCTATGCCGCTATGACTATGTAGCTATGAGTTATTCGTGTGTGGTCGAAAGTGAAATTCATTTGCTTGTGCATTACAAGCTGGACTTATTCTGGCCATTACATAAATACAAATATCTTGTATTGTGGTAATGCCACACCATCCACCTTTAAGAAGGGCCACATACGCTTGAGAGCATTTTTGTGTGATCCCTAAAGTAAATTAATGACCAATTTAGGGTTTACAAAATTTTAATTGCTTTTAATTTTGTATTGTAATTTATTGTATGGCGGTGACTTGATATTGAGGGTGAAGAGTTTGTTTATTTATTTTTATATCCGTTTACATTTGCTTGACATGTGTGATTTTTGCTGACATTTTTTTTATTGCTCTTTGCTTGTACGTTTTTCTTTGTATTAATTTTTTATGGTTGAGTGCTTATGATTATGAATAATGTTTTGCATCAAGTGTTATTGACATTTGTTTTTACATATCAGAATTTTAAGTGTGTCGACCCACTTAAAATCTGTTTATGTTTACAAATTTTTTATGAAGAACAGTCACTTGATGCCAACATGGGTTAGTATTTATTATTTCTTTTGTTTATTTACATTTTCTTTCTTACGTATCTATGGTGTTGAGTAAATTGGAATGCTTATAGTACGATTGTTTTGATATTTTTTTTTTTCAAATCATATGGGTTACTAGAAAATGTTCTATACTGGTTTAAACCTATTTTTATGGATTACTATTTCATTTATTTTGTTTGTAGTATCGCTATTTCCTATCCTATTAGGTATTAACGTATAATTATTATTTCTATCGATACTGTTTACTTTATGATTTCCTTTGTATCTATTATCTAGCTTATGAGGTGCTTCTTCTCTAACTAACACTAGGTCGCCTATTTTTATTTCCTTACTGGCGCTACTTTTATCATAATTAAATTTTTTTTTCTTAAGCTTCTTTCACTAATTTTCTAGCTATTTGTTGTGCTATTTGAAGTCTATATTTAAATTCTTTGTCATAAGATTCGTGGTTATACAATGGGCATATTTTATTTTCGTCTAGAAATTCGTAGGTCGGGGGCCTTTTCGCGAATATAAGCTCTTAAGGACAATACCCGTGTACGGTCGATGGGTTCGTATTGTAACAGTACGCGAAATACCTGAGGTATTCATCCCAATCATCTTTGTCACTGGATATGTATGAACGTAAGTATTCATTAATGTTCTGTGACTACGTTCTACAGTGCCCAAAATTTGATGATGGTATGGTGTTGAGACTTTATGCTTAGTTTTTAGCATATAAGCTATTTTTGTATTCGGTTCCCATGTTTGTTAGGATTGTTTTCATGCAACCATAAGTCAGAATGAAGTGCTCGAATACAGCTTTGGCAACATTTATCGCATGCTTGTTCGGGACTGGGATTGCTACCAAGAATTTGGTTAGATCGCATATAATAGTAACTGCGTGTTCGTTTCCATTTATCGATTTCGGTAATGGTCCGACCGTATCGATGTGTACTATATCAAAAGCCTTCGGAGGTGTCTCCGTTATTGTCATTGGTTCCTTTATATACTTACTGACCTTATTATTCTTGCAGTGGTTGCAGTTATTTATGTATTTCTTTATGTGACCTCGCATATTTTTCCAGCTATAGCTTTGTTTGATTTTCTTTATCATGGGATTTATTCCTGAGTGGCCACCACTAATAGGATCGTCATGATATTTCTGCAGAATTTCTTAAATTTTCCCGGGATTAGTCACGTACATAACCTCTGGGGTTAGTGCAATTGTTAGTTTTTTGAGAACCCTGTTTCCTGTTTCAATAAATTTGCCTACTCGAGTATAATTACTTTCAAAGAATTTGCCCCTAAGGACAACTGTATTTTTTCAAGTCATAAACTGGCGGCTTCTTTTTCAAGCCTGATAAAGAATTGTCCTAAATCAATTTTATCATCTACAATTAGGTTGCTTGTATTTATAGTGGTACAAATTTTCTTTCCCTTCTTGAAATATAATTTCGGAGGATTGAAAACGAGCCTGACATGTCTTATTACTTCAAATTTATTTAGCGCTTCATATATTTTGGGGTTCTCGTTTTACTTCTTTAATTTGAACATTATTTTTGATAATTTTAGCTGCTGATATAGTTGTGACTTTCATTATTTTGCAGGCTGCCACTGACATTTCTTTTAAATTTGTTATGTTAATGCGAGACAATGCGTCCGCGACGTGGTTTTCTTTTCCGGCAATGTACTACACTTCAAAATCATATTCTTCTAAATCGAGTCTTACTCGTGTTAACTTAGATGAAGGACTCTTCATCGAGAAAAGGTATGTTAAAGGGCGATGGTCGGTTTTAATTAGGAATTTTCTGCCATAGACATATGGTCTGAAGAAGGTTATGGGCTAATGGATTGCTTCTAGTACTTTTTCTATTGTAGCTTTGTTTGTTTCACCTTTTGTGAAGGATCCAGAAGCGTAAGGAATTGGTAACTGTTTGCCATCGTGTTCTTGGCTAAGGACTACTCCGAAAGCATACCCACTAGAGTCCGTTGTTATGCGGAATTCTTTATTGAAGTCGGGGTATTGCAAAAGTTTTGGGCTAATTAATGCTTCCTTTAAGTAGACAAAAGCTTTTTGACATTCTTCTGACCAGTCGAAGGAAACATTCTTTTTACAAAGCCTAGTTAATTTTCTTGAGTATTCTGCGAAATTCGGTACAAATCTTCTGTAATAATTGCAGAACGCTACGAATCCTTTAACTTCATTTGCTGTTTTTGGTGTTGGGTAGTTTTGAACTATTTCAAATTTGCTTGGGTTGAGTAGTATTCCCTCGCTTGTGCATTTATGTCCTAAATAAGTTACCTCTTGGTGAAAAATAGACATTTATCTGGATGTAATTTTAAGTTGTATTTCCTACAAGTGGAGAAACATCTCTTAAATATTTCAGCATGTGTTTTTCTGAACACCCTAGTACAACTAAATCATCCATATAGAGAAATGCTTGGGATGGTTTGAAGCATGCAAATGCCAGTGTAATCATTCTTTGGAATGAGTTTGGTGCTATTTTTAATCCATAGGGTAGTCTTTTGAATCTATAGGTGCCATTTTCCGCTGTGAATGAAGTTATATCTATGGAATCTGGGTGTAATTCTATTTGATGAAAACCTGACATAAGATCTAGACATGAAAAATATTTTGCTCCTCCAAGTTGGTCTAAAATATCACCAATTCTTGGAAGTGGGAATTTATCCGCTCCTAATTTTTTGTTTTCTTAGTCAACTACCAGTCTCCATCTTTTTTCTGTATTGTCTGGTAGTGATTTTTAGGCACCAGTAAAATTGGACTGTTGTACTCTGTTATTGAGGTTTCTATAATGTCATCTTCGATCAATTTGTTTGCTTATTTCCGCTTTTTGTGTCTCGGGCAATCTATATTTTTTTATGTAAACTGATGTGTCTTCTTTCATGTGTAGTTTTTGCTTGTAAAAATTATTAGAGGAAATGGGTTCTGTTTCTAGTGCAAATATGTCTATGAATTCTGTGCATAATGAAGTTAATTGGGAATTGGCAAATTTTGGGAAATTTTTAGTTAATCTTTTTAATTTTCTTGTGTAATTACTCTGTTTATTGTGTGTGCTTGTTTTAATTAAAGTGTAGTCATTAAAATTTTCAGTATTTATTTTGTAATTTTTAATGGTTTTGTTTTTATGTGTGTGTTAATAATTCTGAAAGTTTGATCTTTATTTGTGATTGTGTTCGCTATAAAGATGCCTTCAGATAATTGTTGATGGAGTATGAAGATGTTTTTATTATCAGTGTTTACTGTTACTTGTCTAATGACTTCATATCTAGCAGGGATCGTAATTGTGTTAGAAGAAGGGTAATTTATTAGATATATTGTGATTGTTTGGGGAAGATCATATGTGGTCTTAGAATTAATTTATCCTCTGTTTTGCCATAATCTAGAATACAATTATATTTCTTTATAAAGTCCAACGACGTGAAATTTATGGTAAATTAGAAGGTCATCACCTTTTAAATCAGCTTTAACTGTGCCCAGTGTACTGGTTATACCTTGACCAATGCCCTTTAAGTTTGTTATTTTTTCTGTATTTATTTTTGCGTGATTAATTATTTGATTCTTTTTAATTATGCAGATACCTGCTCCTGTGTCTACTAAGAAATTTGAAATTGAGTTATTTAATGATGTTTTTTGTAGATATATAACTATTTAAGTGTAGATTTAGTACACATATTTTTCTATCTACTGATTTTGAAGTGGAGTTTCATGGTTTTCCTGCTGGTTACAACTGCGTACATTACGTGTCTAATTGCGTGTCTGATTGTAGGGTCTATTATTATTTTAGTTTTGCGAGCCTCCTTTGAAATTATTATTATTGTTGTTTACTCTAAAGTTGTTGTTGTATCTTGGCTGGGGTCTAAATCTCCTACCTCGGTAACCTCCATAGTTGTTACTTTGATAACCTCCACGGAAATTACTCCGGTATTGAATTTGTTGACGAATGTTTAAAATAGTATTTGAGCTGCCTGTAATTTCTTTACAGCTATTTGTAAATTTGGAAATTGCATCGTTCATTGTTGTGAACGTTCCTGCTTGCATTATCATTTTTACTTTATCATTCGAGCAGTTTTTACACATAGCCTTTACTGCTGCTTGTGTCGAATATCTCGTTGATAAGTCTGGATTAAGTCCGTCCGAGATATAAGCTCCTTCTAATGATCTAGTAATTTTCTTTATTTCTGCAGTATACTGGTTTGCAGTTTTGCTGCCCTGTTGGATATTAAAGAGGTTTGCTGTCATAACCTCCGCTGAATCGCCTTTTATTGCCGTTCTCAATTTTAATTTTATTTGTGCATTTGTAGTTTCGGTGCCAATTCTTGCAGTGCCTTTTAGCTTGGTCTTTATCATGGTTATCGCTAAGGCTTCCTGATTATCCTTAATTTGGTCGAGAATATCAAGGGCATCTAAGAAACTGTGCAAACTTTCAAACTTGCCATTAAACTCTGGTAGCACTGATGAGGCAGTTTTGATAAATTCTACTACTGTTTGTGCCATTGTGACGTTTATGAGTGGGATATGTAGTAGTTTATGTTCTTCCACTGATGAAGTTTGACTCAATGCTGGTGAAGGGATGCGGTTTCGTGAAGGTTCGGTTAGAACTGAGCTAAAATAAACTTGGAGATTTTCCTCTATCGTAGTTGGTATGGGTATTTCTATGTTGTATCATGCTAATGAGGATACTAATGTGTCGCGTACGTGGGAAAATAATTGGTAAGCTTCGTTTTGGTGTTCTTTAGTGAGTATAATATTTACCGTATTGATTACTTGTCCTATATTATTTAAGGCTTCTACGATTGTGTTTAAATGTTTAACTATAATTTCTGGCTTTATCGTGGTGTTTTTATTAATGCATTTGTATGCCTTTTCCGTTTTAATTTTTTATTCTGATAATTTGTCGTAAATTTCTTGCCATTTATTCATTTTATTTAAATGCGTTGTTGTATATTATTTGATTGTCTCAATTTACTTTTTATGTAATTTTTTATTAAAATTGCAAGTGTGACAATCAAGAATGTAATTACGCATGCAAAAATAGTTAACCATTTATCTGGGTTTTCTCCTTTATTTTCTACACTTAATTTTGTTTCATATTTGATTAATTTATCTGCAGGACTTTTCTCGGTATTTTCCTTACCAAATTCATAGCCGGCTATTGCTATCATTATGCCTTGTGCTATTTTAGTCCACCAGGACATTTGGACATTGGACAACATTTTTTTTATATTTTTTTTTTTTTTTATTTTAGTTTATTTTCCTTAATTCTTGGATTTTTTCTTTTAATTTAATCCTATCTGCTGTATTTGTTGTAACATTTAGAATTTTGTAAGTTTCAGCTATTTCTTTTCTTTTCTTAAATGTTCTACTTCCCCGCTTTCTTCTTTGGATTTTCGGGGCAGGTACTTTTGGTATTGCTTCTGTTTTATGCAATTTATTCCTTCGCCGATACTCTTCTATAGTGATCGGTTTCGGACCTTGCTTGCTTATCGGCTTTATTTTTTTTAATTTTTTCTGAAATTTTTATCAAATCTTTGATTATGTTTTCACATTTCTCAAAAATTCTATTGAATTCCTCCTCTTTTGTTATTTCGTTCATAACCAAGGAATAACTGAAACTTATATATGTTGAAAGTTAACTGAATATTTTATAAAACGTCCTTAACATTCCCATTTACTTATTCAAATTTTGAATTTTAATTTATTTTTCTTTTACTTTTAATTAATTCCTTTTATTCTAAAACTTGTTGTTTTCAGTTTTCTTTAAATTTTTACATTTATTTTTTTTTATTCTACTTAAATTATTTTCTAAAATCTCCTAGTATATATATATAAAAAAAATCCTAAGCAAAAATAAAATTTCTGCTAATGGTGAAGCGTCTCAGGGCCGCTCAATTTATTCTAATTTTTAAACATAAAAAATAAAAAATAAATGTAAGGCGCGATAACCTCCGAAGAGATCTAAGGCCGAGCTTCTCTTCCAATTTGCGTCGTGCTACTCTTGATTTTCCCTACAAATTGGCCGGACGAGACCTACTGGCATCTGCAAAGCAGATGAGTTTTCACTGAGAGCTTTTCATGGCAGAAATACACCCGGAGCGCTTGCCAAATACTGCCGAGGGGCGACCCCGCTTAGAAAAATTTTCTTCTAATTGAAAAACCTTATTTCTAAAATTTTGATGTTGCTTTGCCCGGGGTGCGAACCCAGGGCATACGGTGTGATAGGTGGAGCCCGCTACCATCACACCACGGTGGCCGCCGTATGTTTTTAAACATACTTAACATTATTAATTGCCATTCGAAATTCTCCTTTGTGGTGTTTTCTATATTCCACTTGAATTTTGCCCGCTCGTTGCCAGTTGGTTACCAATTTCGATGTTTAGTTTACTTCTTTACATAATCCTTGCCGTGTATTAGTAATGCTGATCTTTTTATGGTAGTAATTAATTTGTCCTCTGGTGATTCTCCTTCACTTTGATATTTGCCAAAAAATCCGAACGAAAGGGTTCCATTTGTAATTACACCAATCTCATTTGTGTTCTCCGTGTTGTCGTTTATTTTCATTAATTAACAAAAACTTTTTAACTGTTTAAAAATGGACAGGATCTCTGGGCAGTCAGATCTTTAGAAGTTTTGCCAAATATTGATCCAGCCTGGCAGGATCTTCATCCAACTAGATTGTTTAGCAGTTTTAATCTAGTTTGGCAAGATCGCCATGTAATATCTGCGAAATTCAATTAAAGACAAAAGAATTTGGATGTGCGTTAAAGTGCAGCGCTAAAATCATACTGTGCTTTATTACTGAATACTTTCTCTTTTATAGAAAAATTACTTACAATACTATTACAATATTTACATACAATACTTACACACTAAAAATGACTATATTCTATTTCTATATACCTAATCAGCAGAATATTCTTATTACCTAA
Organism: Eurosta solidaginis; assembly: GCF_040869045.1. Lineage (NCBI taxonomy): Eukaryota > Metazoa > Arthropoda > Insecta > Diptera > Tephritidae > Eurosta > Eurosta solidaginis. The sequence continues at coordinate 187,511,494 of NC_090324.1, forward strand.
CTATGTTATAATGTTTGGTCAGCCGCACCGACAAGCCGACGCTGTCGATCAGGCATGCTGATCGATACGTGAGTTAGTGAGTATGACGCTTATTGGTTAAACAACTGTAAACGGATACGGCTCCCCGCTGGGAACTTATCTATGCCGCTATGACTATGTAGCTATAAGTTATTCGTGTGTGGTCGAAAGTGAAATTCATTTGCTTGTGCATTACAAGCTGGACTTATTCTGGCATTTACATAAATACAAATATCTTGTATTGTGGTAATGCCACAGTAGCTCACGTAGCGTAGTCCACGCATTACTTGCCGATACCGCATCTTTGACGTAAGTGATTTGCGACGGTGCTGCACTTAGAATTATAGAAGCTAATGCTTTGTCGTCTTTAAGTTTCCAACTTTTTACTTCAATTTCATTCTAGTCAGTGGGAATTGGTGTGGCTTCTTAGCCCGATACGACGTTCCCCAGATCTTGATGAACGAGAACACTTTTTATTTGCAGATTCCATGAATCGTAGTTAGAGTCATTTAATTTCTCGATAGAATATAATGAAGAACTCATCTTCTTGCTTTTCTTGCGTAGTGGTTTTAGGAGCTGTGGTCCATAACCTGTTGTATAATTACTTACTTAGAGTCCGTGGAAGCAGAGTAAAACGACACACGTTTATTCAGTAATACAGTTTAATTCATAGTGAAAGAGTAATTGATGAAAGATAAATTACAATGACATAAATTTATAATAAATCAGAGTTGGTCATTAAGTAAACATGTGGGTTGCAGAGTTGTAATATGAATTCAGTATGTTTAACAACTTCACAATTATAGTTCACAACCAATAGCGTACTTAAATCGAAACTGGTTAGTTATTACTCAGCTTGCGCTGCTTTTATACTCTCTATTTCCTCGTTCATCCATCTCTCCCTAGCTCTAGTAATTTCGCGAAGAGTTGTAGCTCATGCTTGGTTACCAGCTATATAAGTACATGTATATTTGTAGTTTATAGCCATATGCATGTGTATGTGTAAGTAACTGCTTCGTCTGATGACTACATGCGTGTGTGCGAGATATATCTTCGTCGCCTTCTACATAAGTGTAGCTAGCATTAATATGTACATGTACATAAGAGTGTTTTTGTTGTTGCGTGATTATTCACTAACAGCCTAGTGATGTCAACATTCGCCACAATATGTACGATTTTTTCCGTACCAACCGGGGAGTGCTTCAGTAGCAAATATTGTTAAGAGCGGTTTAACATTATCAACATCGCTGGGTACTTCAACGCTGCCTCCGCTTAAGAAGACGTAGACGACTTCCGTTTAGAATCTGAGCACTCTCCGAACATTGGTTAACAGATCGCCCTTTTCGCTCTTTGACCTTCCCTATTTTGCCGAATTTTCTGTAGTATTTTAAATTTTTCTTGTACTCTGTGACGTATTTTTCGATCGGATGACAGCCATCGATCAAATGTTAAACTTTGAGCTAGATTTGAATATATTTCGGGAAATAGCGAAGTCGATCGTCCTCACTACATTTATTATTATCTGAAATTGCGGTATTTTTTTTTGTTGTTGTATTTTTCATTTTTATATAGAAAGTGGCCCTGGTAATTAACCAAGTTTGTGATTCTTGTCTAGGGTAATTCTATTTTGAAAATAAAAGATGGTTACAAATAATATCACATCTTTAACCGTTTTTGAAGTCTATGCAGAGATTTTCAAAAGATTCGAGGAGCCTTAGTAGGGATCGCCACTAGGTTTCTTGAAGATAGTCAAACACAGTTTTTAAGTGAACCTTACGAAGTTGGTTATATAAAATTTTAGCAGTATATCCTTACAAATGATGAAATATCTCGTTAAGTATTGAGTTATCACATAATTATATTTCATTTTGTTATAATATTTTTTTTTACAGGAGTATAAGTCGCGATCAGAACAATGTGTTGAATTTCATTACAATTCATTTCTTTAAATGACAGATACTGCCAAAAAAACGTGTGATGATGACCCCACGGACAAATAGGCATAATAAAAGACCGACGAATGGATGAGCAATGATAACATTAACTTTTTTTCGGTGGGACTACCAATCTTGACGGTTGATTAAAGTAGGATATAAAACAAATCGCTAGGCGCTACCACCAATTAAGTCGATAGTCGCTACCGAAAAATCGGATTTTTTTTCGAGGAGTTTCCCCCCAAGATGCATCTCTGGACCCGTTCATGGTTGCAAGACAAGGTAGACAAAAACGCATTAGCTTTATGAAAAGGTAGCATTGTAGTCATTTTTCATTACTAAAAGGTTCACTTAAAATGCGAATGCATCACTGAAATAAAACTGAATTAGCACTAAATTTTATGGTAAAATTTACTAAATTCCGCTCAGTTTACACCGATAGATTTTTAGACGTTAGTAAATCGAATCTACTGCTTCAGAGAGTGAACCTTAATCTGTGCATTTAAAGTACGATATTTAAACGAATATTGCCTGCTGGATGTTCTTAGGTTATAAATTGAGAATATAAGATCGTGTTTTGAAAAACAAGGTGCGTAGATTTGGTTATAATTTATTTATTTATTTCTTATAGCTTATACTAAGTCTAGCTTATACCTATATATTGTAATTAATACATAATCTAATTTTAGTTATTTATATTAATCTATAGACTGCCCAAATGGAGTGAGAGATAGGTAGCAGGCGAATGACACCAACGTGAGGATTGTACCAGTTGTATCTGACGCTGTTAGTGTATTTAAAGTGCGAAGGCAACATCTGAAAAGCGATGGACTTATTAGGTTGATTGATACGTTGCAGTATGAGCTTCGGCTACTTTTTGCATACATGGGAAACTTCCTAGTGCCATCGTAGAGTACTCGGAGTATGCAATGTTATTGGTGATTCGAAAGTTTCCCCACCTTGCACTAGAATGGCATTGTTCTACAGTAATTGTAAAATTTGTGTTTAAATTCCCTTATGTTACTAGATTTAACATCACTTGGTAATTCATTGTAGAATTTTAGTCCTTTATGGTACAAATTGCATTTGTCTGCTTCTGTTCTATAAGCTGGTAGAGTAAAATCATTTCTTCTTCTTGTATTTACGGAATGAAGATTTTTACATATTTTATGGTAGTTTCAAATAATCAGGCAAGTTGCTTTCTATTATGTTTCTAATCAACTTCATCGTATGATATAACAGTACCTGTTTAATGCTTAGCCAATTTTGAGCGGCGAGCATATTTCTGATCGGTGTGTCATAGCGTTTCCTAAGAATAAATCGCATATCTCGGTTCTGTTCCTTTTGCAGTTTGTAAATTTGGCTATCTCTCATAATGAAGAATAATTCTGGACAATATATGAAGTGAGTTTCGATTATCGATCTGTAAACCATTACCTTGTACCGTCTACTTAAGTACTTGCATGTTCTTTGCATGAAATATATCTTTTTGGCTATTTTCCCAACCGTGTAATCGATGTGCTCACTAAAGTTGAGGTTATCATCGATTTTGATTTCTAAATACTTGAAAGTACCGACTTTGTCAATATCTTCGATGTTTATATTAAGAAGTGGTAACTATTTGCTTTGAAAATTCTTTATTGATATAGCCATAAATTTTGTTTTGCTTATGTTCAGTCTCAATATATTCGAGCATAATCAATCATATACTCTGTTTAAGTCTTCTTGTAATTTTGTATATATTTCAGTGATATTATCTCCACTAAGCATCAACAATGTATCGTCAGCAAAGAGTTTAATATCACAGTACTTTAGATAACTGGTTTTATAATTAATTTAAGTACTAAACAGTATAGGTGCCAGGACAGACCCTTGTGGAGGTCCAACAGGCACCTCTCTTTTTTCTGACAGGGATGATCCAATAACAGTTCTTTGACTTCTCTTCATAACAAAGTCTTGGAACCATTTTACCTCCGTTTCAGTAACACCTATGCTATAAAATTTTTTTAGCAATACATTTTGATCGATAGTCTCAAAAGCACGTTTTAATTCTAGGAATACAGCTATTATATGTATGTTTGTTTCTGCCCCGATCTTCTTTCCAGTGAGCTAAAACAAGGTTTAAGGCATTTTCACAGGAACTGTTTTTCTGAAACCCCGATTGTTGCGGTATAATGATTTTTATCATCTATGTACTTCACTAGCTGGTTTTTAACTACAGATTTCAATATCTTTTCATCACACGCTAACGTGTTAATTGGCCTTATCTCATCAGCTCTTATAGTATTTTTGAGTTTCTCTATTGGTACTAAAATTGAAGTTTCGATAGGTTAGGAACTACCCCTATGTCTAGACTTTCATTTACAATTTGTGTGTAAATGTATCCCGTGTATGTTACAGAGTTCCTTTTGATAATGGAGCGATTTCTGGAGATAATTGACGAAGAATACGTCTAATAATGAAGAGAGTTAGGGATTGGGTTGTCTCAAACAATTTATTCGATATTTTTAATTTAACGGTGGGCAAACAACATACCATTAGTGCGAGTAACCTCCGAGTCCGAATCTCCTCTTCCAATTTGGGTCGTGTGTAATAAGTTTTACAACAAAATTATTTAAGTGTGACTTCGATCAAGTGATCGATTAGAATTGATTTTATTTGGCAAAATTTTGTTCTTTTATACAAATATTTCCTATATACTAGAACACCTATTTACACTAATCCTTACAAACTAAATGTACTTATATTCATATATGCAAGTCAGCATATAGTCAGTATATAAGTCAATGAATTATTTAGGTACATATATTCATATGCGTATATATGTATGTACTCGCTGGGCAATAGAACTGATTGACAAACGTAAACAAATATGAATTTTATTTTGGGCAATGGCGCACGACAAATTGTATGTATATATGTATAAAGGAATTTATGATATAATTAAATTTTGAGTGCGTTTAGTTTTGTGTTGTTTTACGTTATGACCTACTTAAATTTGCTTATGTTTACAAAATGTATATGGTTCATTCACATTCAATTTTTGTGCGGCAATAATTTATGATATAATTGTAATTTGATTCCTGTGGCAACACTAGTGATTGATGGCAACTGGCAACGACACCGATGCGTATAGTGAACGAGAAACGTAAAAGTAATAACGAGATTCATCGAGTGCGGTTCATATCAATCTTATTCTAATTTGTATTTGATATTTGTTGTCTAATAAGTTGCATTTGGTAATAAACATATAAATACTTGTTCGTAAATATAGCAGTTAATACAGTGGCGACGAGAGAAAAAATAAATATAAAAGACGGGACAAGAAAATAGCCAAACTAAAAGTGGAGTGAAAATTTTGCAAATAAAGTGTACTGCGCAATTCAGGTAGTTGGAAAAAAAAACGAAACAAAAGCAACAAGTATTGTGCTAGGCCGACTGAATTGCGATTGCCTGTACAAGTGTGAGTGCGGGAAGAAAACTTGAAGAACAGAAAATTCGGCATTCAATTGCACAGGCATTAAATTGCCAATCGAAAGAAAAGAGAAAATTCGGCATTAAATTGCATAGGCACTAAATTGCCAGTTGGAAAGAACCTAAAAAATTAAAGAGAAAAAGTCGGCATTAAATTGCTATTCATTGTAGGCATTCGATTGCAAATGAGAGCTGGCATTAAATTGCATATATATACATAAAAAGATAAAGGTATAATAATATTAAAGAGTAGTAGCATTAAATTGCAAGAGAATGCGAGTAAGAAGAAAACTAAAACAGAGAGTAAACAATTCAAAAATTTAGTATACGAATGTACATGTATATGTATTCTATTTGACAGCGATACCAAAAAACAAGAAAAATGTGACAATAACCCAATCTAGCATGGACGCGAGTTATGTGGAATGCCCCCCATACCGAAGAAAAAGGGAAAACAAGTATATTTTAAAATATACTTGTTCACCCAAAATAAGAACTTAGTTGTCTTAAGCAATGCTTGTTCAGCATTTCACATCAGGCCACCCACACAATAAATAAAGCAAATAAGATACTTTGTTGCAACCAGCTAAACTGGGCTTTGTGTATGACTCCACTTTAGAAGCATACAAATGTACAAACATACATACATTAATAGAAACCAACTCAGTTGATGCCTCTGCTATGTTGTTCTACAGAGGCATACAGATTTACAAACTGACATACTTATTGGTGTCAACATTCGGGAATGCAAAACATTCCTGAATGAAATGAGATACCCCAATAAGCATAATAAATAATAATACTGACTGCAACTATGTTGCAGCCAAAGTACATACATACATATGTGGGAATATGTGAATTGTTGAGTGGGCTTAGTAAATAGGTAATTATGTATATGCATCGAAAAGATGCCTTATGTATTTAGGTTAAGCGACTTATTGAAAAATATTGAAGAGGCAGTTGTTGCCCGGAAACCAAAACGGCCAGTCGGTCGATCTCGATTGTGAAGTAGTGTAGTATCAAGGATCGAGAGATCCTGAATTAACCCGACCGCATACCGTAATTCGTTAAAACCATTAAATAAAGAATTATAAAGTCATAACACCACAACTTAATGTCTTTTTTTCTTGAGTGCGGTTTTTCCAACGTAAGTACCCTGCCCAGCGTCTAACCTAAAGACGTAACTGGCGCAGTCGCGGCGAACCGAAAAAAAAAGGAAAATATATTGAAGTGAAAAAAAAAAAATTTTTTTTTTAAATGAAAAAGAAAAAAAAAAATAATAATAATTTAATAAAATAACAACTAATCGGGCGGCAACTCAATAATAACAAAAAAAAAAAAAAAAAAATAAATAATAATAATAATAAAGCGGTATAACGAAGTGGAATAGCGGTATAACGAAGTGGAATAGCGGTATAACGAAGTGGAATATTGTGCTGCAATCCAGCAACGCTGAAAAAAAAAAGAAGGAGACCTACCAGGACAGCGGCATATGGGAGTGGAATAAAGTATCGGAGAGAAAAGGATACGGAAACCCATAACAGCTGCAGCAACACGAGATAAAGCAGGGTGAGAGGAAAATTAAGAAAAGAATTTTATCAGATTAGGCTTATTGTTCAATAGAAAATAAAAATAGAAAGTGATACCTGTAAAGAAGAACGGAAATAGTAAAAAGAAAGTAATCGTTCGAAAAATATTGTTCGATAGAAAAAAAAAATATAATATAATACATAGAAGTATTAATATTAATAAAACGAAAAGTGTTGTAAAGGAAAAATAAGAAGAAAGAGAAGAAAATCCTTAATATCTTATGGAAAAAGAAAAAGGGTGAATGAAGAATGTTGTAACCCCTAAAGTTTTGAAAAACAAAAAAAAAAGAAGGATATACATAGATATTAAGCGAAAAGCGTTGGTAAAGGAAAAGGAAAGTATTTCTTTAAAAAGGCAGTCGTTGGCAAAATATTTTTTGTTGTTTGTGTGCGTTGGTTTTTCTTTTGAAAAAGAAAAAAAAAAAAAAACAGAGAAAGAGAGAAAAATGGCTCAAAATGTAGAGGCTTGCCTTGTGGCTATTACGAGACTGTTGCAGGAAAATGCTGCACAGCGTAATAGGACAGTTAGGCAGAGAATAGAGAAGGATCTAAAATATTTGCAACCCTTTGAGGGTAATACAAAGAAACTGCCATCATTTATCCAAACGGTGGATAGAATTTTGGCAGATTATACAACAGAACAGGAAGAAGCATTTAGGGTGGTTTTCGATCTGAAGATAGGAGGATCGGCCAAAAATTTTTTATCCCTGAGTCCACCAGATAACTGGGACGAGTGTAAAGTTAAATTGAGGCAACATTTTCGGTCAACAAAAGACCAGATGTCGATTACAAACGACATCACAAGTTTAAGAGTAGACTCAATTGCCGAATTGAGTCGAAAAACGAAGGATATTCTCGATAATATCACCGAGCTTAGCGCCCTAAGTGAAAATGGTGGTACCTTGAAGGAGATACTTACGGGTATGCTCCTTCAACGAATTAAACAATTAGCGTCAGGCTCGTTTGCCTGCGCTATAAGAAATGTTGTAAAATGGCCGCAAATGGCGGATTTCATATATAATTTTATAGGATTGGATTCGGGAAATCTGAATCCAATGTATATCGCAAATAAGCGAACACAAAATTATAACCCCCGACCACAAAATAGTGGGTATAGGCAGGGGAATAATTTTGCAAGACAAAATAGTAGCGGCTATAATAATAATAACGGTGGTACGGCCGCGAATAATTCAGGTAGGTATAGCGGCCGTTCACAAAATAATTTTTTTTCAAATAACAGAAACGGGCAGCCTAATAATTGGCAAACAAACGGTAGGTATGAGTCAGGTCGGTATAACAGGCAAAGTAGCCAACAGGTAAGTAACCGACCTCAGAACAGCCAGCAGGTAGGTAGCCGACCCCAAAGTGGTCAACAGGTAGGTAGTCGGCAACAAAACAATAACTTTAATAATAACAGGCAAAATACCTCCCAGCAGACAAGACGTTCAAATGGGCCTCAACCCATGGACGTCGATGCTGCGAGTCAAGTGGAAAACACCAACACAAATGACGAGTTTTTTACAAACTAGCCTCGGGTGGTGAAAATAAAATATTAATAATTTTGACATTGTTTAACGAAAAATTTTTGACATTGGTGGATCCGGGATCCACCATCAGTATTATGAAAAGAGAAACGTTTGATAAATATAATTTGCCAGTTATTGAGGGGAATAAAATAATAATAAATACATTGAATGGGAATATTAGGGGTGCAAACGAGAGAGTTGCCTCCCCCTGTCCCTCTGAATTTCAATATGCTAATAATGCAAAAATGAGGTGGTTAAAAATGGATTTTGATAAACCATATGACCTGTTGCTGGGGAATGATTTTATATTAAGAAATTTTAAAATAATTGACATAGAAAATGAGGAAATTGAACTTTTGAATGGCGTTAAAATGCCATTTTATTCAAAAACGGTCCAAGAGCAAGTTTACGCACTGGAATCGGGAAAATTGCAAAATATTCAACTTGATCATCTAAAATCAGATGAACGAAAAGGGGTTGAAAAATTGCTTAAAAAATACGAAAAATTAATATACAGAGAGGGGGACACCCTAACAAATACAAAAGCGGTGGTTCATGAAATAAAGACCACTACAAACCAACAAATTAATTCAAAAATTTATAGATTACCTCCTAAACATGAAGAGGAGGCTATTAAGCAAATAACAGACCTGGAAAAGCAGGGTATAATTCAAAAAAGTAGGAGTAAGTATAGCTCTCCTATTATAATAGTACCAAAGAAAGATGACAAATCGGGAAATAGGAAGTTTCGCTTGGTGGTTGATTACCGTAGGCTTAACCAGATAACCATTGACGATAAGTATCCCTTGCCAAATATTGAAGGAATCTTGGACAAGTTGGGCAAAGCACAGTACTTTAGCACCCTTGATCTCGCAAAAGGTTACCATCAGATTTTAATGGCATCTAAGGATATTGAAAAAACTGCTTTCGTTTCCCCATTAGGTTTGTACGAGTATGTTAGAATGCCGTTTGGGTTGAAAAATGCCCCGGCTACTTTTCAAAGACTTATGAATGACATACTAAGAGAGTATATTAATAAAATATGTGTCGTTTATTTGGATGACATTTTGATATTTTCCACTTCATTGGAGGAACATTTGAGCTCCATAGATAAAATTTTTTCAAAATTACAAGAGCACAATTTGAAGATTCAAGCGGATAAGTGCAGTTTCTTAAGGAAAGAAACAAAATTTTTCTGGCAATTATTTATGCAATTACATATTTTAGACCATACATATATGGAAATAAATTTAAAATAATCACTGACCACTGTCCCATTGTATACCTTAATAATAAATATAAGGGAAAAGAGTTTTCCCAACGTCATCAGAGGTGGCTTTTGAAATTACAGGAGTATAATTACGAAATAGAATATGTAAAGGGAAAGAATAATGTGGTAGCAGATTTTTTAAGCCGAATCGAGAATTCGCCAAAGATAAATGAAAATAATGATAAGGAATCAAATTTGGAAATGTCGGATACGATACATTCGGCCGAGGAAGAATTATTAGAGCACTTTGCTATAAAGGAGGAAATTGTCAATAAGTACAGGACTCAAATAATAGTGACATATAGCCCTCAAGCTGAAGTCCAAACGATACATGGTAGGAAGATAATAGAAATTGATCCCTTGAATAATGAAGTAACTTCAAAAAGAATATTGGAAAGACACATTAAGGGTGGCAAAGTTGGAATTTTTTCTGAAGTTGAAGATAGGGATTATCACAAAATTCAATTGTTACTAATATCCATGTTCTCCTGTAATAGCAAGCTGGAATTCGTAAAGTGCACAAAAAGAGCCACAGATATCTTGCAGGAAGAAGAACTGCATAGACAAATCTCTTTGTATCACAATAATGAATCGATGCACAGCGGCATTGGAGAAACATATAATACACTGAAAGATAAATTTTTTTATCCAAAAATTAGAGATCACGTTCAGTTAATAATAAATAACTGTGAGAAGTGTCAACAGATAAAATATGATAGGAAGCCTATAAAACCAAAATTTAGTATAACAGAAACCCCTACAGATAAAAATGAAATTGTTCACATAGATATTTTTCACTTTAACAAACATTCGTTTGTTACTACAATAGACAAATTAACAAAATTTGCAGCAGCATATAGAATCACAGATAGGAATTGGAGGTCAAAGAAGACCATATTAATGGAACAATTTGCAAAATTCGGAAAGCCTAAGAAAGTTATAATGGATAATGAATTTAGAGCAGAACAATTAATAGAATATCTGAATGCCGAAAATATTGAGGTCCACTTAACTAAACCCAATAACCACACTGGTAATGCAGACATTGAGAGACTTCACTCAACCCTGTTGGAAAAACTAACAGGAATTGATGATACGAGTCTTTCAACAGAAATGAGGATGCAGATGGTTATAGCTAACTATAACGATCGATATCACTCAACTATCAAGTGCTCTCCAAGGTTCGCTAAAGAAAGCATTTGTCCATCCATATTACAAGATAGAATTAAGGTAGCAAAAGAAAAAACAATAGCCAAGCATAATTCAAAAAGAGAAGATTACACAGAAAACAGGGCCAATTAAAAATTATAAAAGAGTAAGGCATAAGGATCAACCATATTTCAGAATTAACCCGCTGCAAAACGTTCACCCTTCCAATATAAAAAGACCACAAAAATTTGCTAATTTGCCTAACCTAAACCCCGATGATAATGATGATGATAGGTTCAGTACAGCAGCCCATAATGGGGATGCCTGAAGCAGAAAAGATTTATTTTTTTTTATTATTACAGTAAATAAAGTACATTTAAATTACAGAAAAGTTACTCCTTTAAAGGATTTGAAACGAAGCAAAAATTGCATATTTAAAAACGATTGTCTCTTTAAAAGAAATAATAAAACTAGAATTGTTAACATAGATGATGATACATTATTGATTGTAAATGCACATGAAAGGGCCTTAAGCCAAAATTGCGACAATAGAGAAATCATACTGAAAAATAACTTTTTGATTACATTCACGAATTGTAAAATTGAAATAGACAATGAAATTTTTGAAAATAATAAAGTAGAGTTTGCAGAAAAATTTCATTACCCTGTAAAAATGTTAAATCAGAGCTATACACAGGACATACTATTTAAAGAAATAGAAATAAAAAATGTCGAAAATTTGAAAGAAATTAAAGAATTAAAATACCATAAAAATGTTTCGTATGGTATAAATATAACAATAGCCATATGCTTGCTAATTCTGATCGCTGTGCTGACGGTATTTTTCCGTAAGAAAAATTAAAAATAAAAATTGTAAATGAAAAAAATAAAGAAAGGCCTAATTCCAACGCTGGGGGAATAATGTTAGTAGAAGCAGCCCCCAAGCAAATTGTAAATTTAGATAAAAGGCCTCAGGAGAGTCCTAACTCTAACGGTGGGGGAGTTATGTGGAATGCCCCCCATACCGAAGAAAAAGGGAAAACAAGTATATTTTAAAATATACTTGTTCACCCAAAATAAGAACTTAGTTGTCTTAAGCAATGCTTGCTCAGCATTTCACATTAGGCCACCCACACAATAAATAAAGCAAATAAGATACTTTGTTGCAACCAGCTAAACTGGGCTTTGTGTATGACTCCACTTTAGAAGCATACAAATGTACAAACATACATACATTAATAGAAACCAACTCAGTTGATGCCTCTGCTATGTTGTTCTGCAGAGGCATACAGATTTACAAACTGACATACTTATTGGTGTCAACATTCGGGAATGCAAAACATTCCTGAATGAAATGAGATACCTCAATAAGCATAATAAATAATAATACTGACTGCAACTATGTTGCAGCCAAAGTACATACATACATATGTGGGAATATGTGAATTGTTGAGTGGGCTTAGTAAATAGGTAATTATGTATATGCATCGAAAAGATGCCTTATGTATTTAGGTTAAGCGACTTATTGAAAAATATTGAAGAGGCAGTTGTTGCCCGGAAACCAAAACGGCCAGTCGGTCCATCTCGATTGTGAAGTAGTGTAGTATCAAGGATCGAGAGATCCTGAATTAACCCGACCGCATACCGTAATTCGTTAAAACCATTAAATAAAGAATTATAAAATCATAACACCACAACTTAATGTCTTTTTTTCTTGAGTGCGGTTTTTCCAACGTAAGTACCCTGCCCAGCGTCTAACCTAAAGACGTAACTCGCGCGACGTACGTTAATACAGGAAAATTAAATATTCTTTCTTTTGGTCGTCAAATCGCATAACAAAATGTTATACGCACGTGTTTGAAAACTTTATGATACAGGAATAGACGGCGTGCGTTTATGGTGGGTTGAGGTCAAACCGGAATTTGCTAACATACGGAAAACTCTGTTAATGGAGTACATATGTATGTACATACGTAGTTATAAAGCAAAAATTTGTCTTTTGTAGGCATAATTATCCTAAGAAAATGATGAATCCCAGTGTGGCACCATTTCTATGCGACGTGATGGACAAGTCGACAATCCGAACAGAGTGGGAAATATGGCTTCGATCGGTTACGCTGTACTTAGAAGCAGATAATAATACCACTGTGTCTAAGAAAAGAAGTAAACTGTTACACCTTGGCCGCGCTCAACTACAAGAAGTTGTGTATAACATCCCGGACGCACTGGTAAAAGCAAAAGAAGGTGTAGATCCATATGAGGTGCTCGTGGGTAAATTGACGCAACATTTCTCCCCAAAGAGGAACTCGATTTTCGAACGACATCTATTTAGGTCCCTGAAACCAGTGGAAGGGGAGACCCTAAATAAATTCATTTTGAAACTAAGAGGTCAAGCTTCTAAATGTCAATTGGGCTAGACCGAGAAAGAAGTTATAGAAACCAATATCGATGCATGGGCACCAATAGATTTGAAAAAACGACTCCTTGAAAAAGAACATGATTTAACGCAGGTTATTGAAATGTGCCAGATGCACGAATCAATAAAAATCCAAACGACAACAATGTCTTCTGACGTAGTACCACTGAACGTAAACATAATCGCTAACAAAACTAATTTCGATACTGCTGAATGCGATAGATGGGGGCATAAAGGGCATACGAGTAATAACTTTAACTGCCCGGCTAAGAATGCTAAATGCAATAAATGTATGCTACAGGGCCATTTTGCAGTGAAGTGTAAAACAAAAAGGGTTAAACGCGAACACGGAAGTAGTGGTTATGATAACTTGAAACGGCGGCGCATGACAACATCTAGAATGCGTTGCATAAATAATGAGAGTGAGATGATGCCTGAAGAAATGCGGGAGTTTGACTGTTTTCAAATTTATAGCGATACGAGCGATGAGATGATAAGATGCTCTGTTGGTGGTCAAACGATTGATATGGTAATAGATTCTGGGTCTCGATTTAATTTAATAAGTGAAGGAGATTGGTCGAAATTACGAAACGGACAGGCCGTAGTGTGGAACATCCGGTCCCACTCTCCCAATCAATTCAAAGCGTATGCCGCGGATAAGCTTTTGAAAGTGTTGCAGGTATTTGCTGGGCCAATCGCTACAGCGCATGCAGAAATGATTGCTACCTTTTATGTTATTGAAAAGGGAAGTCAGTCACTATTAGGGCGTGACTGACCAGTAAAACTTAATATTTTGAGAATAGGCTTAAATGTCTATCGAATTGAAATTAAAGAGCCATTTCCAAAAATTAAAAACATTAAAGTTAGTTTAGCAATAGATCATAGTGTCCGGCCAGTCCAGCAACCAATAACACGCTGTCCGGTTGCATCAGAAGCGAAAGTGGCGGAAAATATTGATGAAGCATTACACCAAGACATAATCGAATAAGTGCCAGGGCCAAGTTTGTGGATATCACCGGTGATAATAGTATTTAACCCTAATGGAGACGTGAGGCTATGCATCGATATGAGGCACGCAAATGAGGCAATACTACGTGAAAACTACCACCTACCCACCTTCGACTCCTTCATGACAAAACTAAGACATGAAAATTTGTCTCGAGGCGGAACCTAAAAAACGCATATCGCCAAATTGAACTCGATGAGGCCAGCCGAGAAATAACGACGTTTATCACGCACAAAGGACTATTCCGGTACAAAAGGTTAATTTTCGGCGTGGATTCGGCACCGGAGATTTTCCAACGCATAATGGAAGAGTTGTTATCACCTTGCAAGAACGTTCTCAATTATATCGACGATGTAATCATATTCGGAAGTTTGGAACAAGAACATGACGAAGCGGTATGGGACGTCATGCGAATATTTAATGCGAATGGTGTCGTATTAACACAGATAAATTCGCTTGGAAAGTGAAGGAGCTAAAGTTTCTGGGGCACATTTTATCGGAACAAGGCTTCGCAGCCGATCCAGAGAAAGTGAAATTAATCGGAGAATTTCGAGCACCAAAGACCAAAGACGAGGTAAGAAGTTTCCTAGGCCTAGTTACGTACATAGGGATATTCATACCAAAATTAGCGGATATTACTGAGCCTTTGAAGAGTTTTCTAAAATCAAATAACACTTTCATCTGGAGTTGTAATCAAGAACAAGCTTTTAGTTTAATAGCTTATTTAGCGCAAATACCCAACTTAGCATTCTTCGATCCAAAGAACAGAACCCAGGTAAAAGCTGACGCCAGCCCAATAGCCTTAGGGGCAGTTTTAATTCAATTCGACATCGTTGGGGATCCGAAGATAATCACGTTCGCTAGCAAGAGTCTTTCAGACGTTGAAAAAAGATATTCCCAAACAGAGAAAGAAAGCTTGGCTCTGTTTTGGGCAGTAGAGAAGTTATATTATTATTTTTTACAATTCGAATTGGTTACAGACCACAAACCCCTTGAACTTTGGCTCCTAAGACTACAAGCTTTCCAATTTAAAGTAATTTATCGTGCTGGAAGGGAAAATATAGCAGACCCCTTATCAAGACTAGTCAAATTTTCAAGTGGCGACATATTTGTGTGTAGTTGTGTAGTTCCGTGCCAGCAACTCTTACAGTAACTGTCATTGATAAGAAAAGTACAGGAGATGATCACATAACTGATGCAATCACTCACCTAAGTAATAATTCGTGGAGCTCGGGAACGTCCAATATGTATTATCCGTTCCGCCTAGAACTTTCGGTGCTAGGCAATATACTCCTGCGAGGGAGATGCATCGTGATTCCCGAATCTCTACGGCAAAGGGTATTAGAACTTGCACACGAAGGGTACCCAGGGGAGTCGGCGATGAAAAGACGACTAAGAGCGAAAGTTTGGTGGCCCCTGATTGACAGAGAGCTGGAATGTTTTGTAAAAAATTGCCGAGACTGTTTGCTGGTATCGCTACCAAACAATCCAACCCCAATGCACAGACACAGGTTCGCCGACGGACCATGGCAATGTGTGGCAACGGACTTACTAGGTCCACTTCCCACCACGGCATGGACCATGGCAATGTGTGGCAACGGACTTACTAGGTCCACTTCCCAACGGGGAATACTTACTTGTACAGATTATTTCTCGCGCTATCAAGAGGTTGTGTTCTTAAGAAAAATAAATTCCGAAGCTGTTACAAAAGCAATGCAAACCATCTTCTCTAGACTAGGGTTACCTAAATCCTTGCGTACCGACAACGGGAGACAATATGTGAGCAATGAGTTTAGAGAATTCTGTAGAGAGAATAACATTGAGCTAGTCACAACACCGCCGTACTGGCCTCAAGCTAACGGAGAGGTCGAGAATATGAATCGATCACTATTGAAGCGTTTGAAAATTGCCCACTCTAATAAATTGAACTATAAGTCAGAGATACAGAAATTCTTAATGATGTACAACGTGACACCTCACAGCACAACCGGGTCTACACCAACGGAATTAATATTTAATCGAACCATTCGCGACAAGATCCCAGACATACTTGATCTAACAAAAGAAATCCTTGATTCGTTGGCAAGAGACTTGAACTGCATAAATAAACATAAAGGGAAAGAGAAGGCTGATGCAGCAAGACGGGCGAAGAGCTCGGACATTGGAGTTGGAGACATTGTGCTTTTAAAGAACGTAGTATTGCCGCATAAGTTAACACCAAATTTTGATAAAACCGAATATGTTGTGGTTGAGAGACACGACGATGAGGTTCAGCTTTCAGGTGATGGTAAGTTGCTGCGGAGGAACATTAGCCATGTTAAGAAAATTCCCTCCGCTTACCAACAACCAGTCCGTGAGTCAGAGAAAGCACCGGAAACATTGCTAGATCCACCAATAGAAAAATACTCAACATTATCCAGGAATTCAGGCGCGGAGGAGGCAGGAACGTCACAAGGGTTACTACGTCCTGAGTCAGCGGCTAATGTCACATTACCACCTGTTTCAAACGTGTGCACAGGCGATCCACCATCAGCTCCGCAAGAAGGGATTAAGTTGAAGCTAAACAAAATAGGAGGGATGTGGAAACACTAGTGATTGATGGCAACTGGCAACGACACCGATGCGTATAGTGAACGAGCGAGAAACGTAAAAGTAATAACGAGAGTCATTGAGTGCGGTTCATATCAATGTTATTCTAATTTGTTTTTGATATTTGTTGTCTTATAAGTTGTATTTGATAATAAACATATAAATACTTGTTAGTAAATATAGCAGTTAAAACAATTCCAAAAACAAATATATTTATTCGTTTATGTCGTTTTTTATGTTCTTTGATTTTGATTTCTTTACGTTTATCTTTTACATGTGTACGTATCTTGTTACGAGTACTTGACAAAGTTATGAGTAAATTGGAATATTTTTACTTATGTAAGCTTATGCTTTTGTAATTAGATTTTTTTTAATTATATTACGACTATTCTGTTTATTAATAATTTGAATTTATGGAAGTTTGAGCCTCTTTTTATGAATTATTATTTTCTTACCTTATTCTATGGGGAATAAACGTAAAATTGATATTCTCATAAATATTTTTTACTATATAGGATCCTTTATATCAGCTATCTAGCTTATGACCGGTTTCAACTCTAACTAATACTAAATCTCCTATATATATTTCCTTGCTCTAGCTATTTCTATCGTAATTAATTTCTTGTTTTTCTTTGGCTTCTTGAACTAATTTCCTAGCTATTTTCTGTGCTATTTGTAACCTATATTTAATTTCCTTATCGTAAGCCTCATGATTATATATTGGGCTGATTATATTTTTTTCTAGAAATTCGTGAGTATAGGGGTTCTTCCCAACACGAGCTCAAAAGGGCAGTATCTATGAATAGTAGAGGGTATTGTATTGTAACAACACGGAAAATACTTGAGATACTCATCTCAATCCTCTTTGTCACTTGATATGTAAGAGCGTACGTATTCATTAAATTTTTTGTGACTGCCTTCAACAGTGCCTAAAGTTTGATGATGATAAGGTGTTGAGGTTTTTTGCTCAATTTTGAGAAGTTTGCACAATTCCTCAAATAAACTATTCTTGTATTCGGTTCCCATATCCGTTTTCATACAGCCATAAATCAGAATAAAATGCTCAAATACGGCACTGCAACTAAGTATTTAGTTAGATCACATATGTATGATAAAAACAGCATATTCATTTCCGTGTATTAATTTCGGTAATGGTCCGACTGTATCTATTTGTTCTATGCCAAATGCTTTCGGAGGTGTCTCCGTTATGGTCATTGGCTGTTTTATGTGTTTATTGATTTTATTTTTCTTACAGTGGATGCAATTTTTTAAAAACCTTTTTATATCATTTTTCATATTTTTGTCAACAATTAGGTTGCTTGTATCTATTGTGCTACAAATTTTCTTTCCTTTTTTGAAATATAATATCGGAGGATTGAAAACGAGCTCGACATTTCTTCTAACTTCAAATTTATTAAGCGCTTCATATATTATAGGGTTCTCATTGTGACTTTTAGTTTCTTCATTTCTATTATTATTACTGGCTGGTTTGCTGGTTTCTGATATTGTGGTAACTTTTAGTAGTTTGCATGCTTCCACTGAACTTTCTTTGAAGTTTTTAATATCGATTCGTGATAGTGCGTCCGCTCGTAATTTTCCTTTCCAACTATGTATTCCACTTCAAGTCATATTCTTCCAAATATAATCTAACTCTTGTTAATTTTGATGAACGACTCTGCATCGAGAAAAGGTATGTTAAAGGTCGATGGTCAGTTCTGATTAAAAATTTTCTGCCAAAAACGTATGGTCTAAAATAAGTTATTGCCCAATGAATTACGGCTAATTCTTTTTCTGTTGTCGCTTTATTAATTTCGCCTTTTGTAAATGATCTTGACGCATAGGCAATTGGTAATTGTTTGCCTTCGTATCCTCGACTAAGAACTACGCCACATGCATACCCACTGGCATCCATTGTTATACAAAATTCTTTATTGAAATCTGAATATTGCAAAATATTTGGACTAATTAATGCCTCCTTCAAATAGAAACAAGTAAGAACGGGACTGTCTTCGGCTGTGCCGAAGACTTCATACCTTTCATGAATGGGGCTGAACAATAATCTTATCCCGTTCGTAATCTCCGAATAATAGGATGTATAATATAAGAAATATATAGTGAACAGATCTACATACCTAATCGATTTTTAAGATAAATATAAAATAAAAAACAGGTAGGTACTTTGTGTGAGGATGCAAAGTTTCAGGTTTTTTGTGGTCTGCGTGTAAAAACTATGACTACGAATCACGTATTTCAACAATATATGACGTAAACGTAACTAATTGATGAAATCTTATGAATTTTGAAGCTTTTAGCCGTAAAAAAGGGGTAAAAATTACAGTTTATATGGGGTATATAATATATATACACCCGATCTCTATGATTTTTTCAGACAGCAATGTATGCTATATACGTAAGCATTTGGTGAAATTTGAAGCTTCTAGCTGTTAAAATGGGGCAGAAATTGCGCAAAGTTTCTTATCTGAACAACCGGTTGTATGAGATATATACTATATATACCACCGATCTCAATGATTTTTCAGACAACAATACATGCTATACACGTAAGCATTTGGTGAAATTTGAAGCTTCTAGCTGTTAAAATGGGGCAGAAATTGCGCAAAGTTTCTTATCTGAACAATCGGTTGTGTGAGATATATACTATACATACCACCGATCTCAATGATTTTTTCAGACAACAATATATGCTATACACGTAAGCATTTGGTGAAATTTGAACATATCTAAACGATTTTTAAGATAAATGTAAAATAAACAAGTAAGGAAGGTTAAGTTCGGGTGTAACCGAACATTACATACTCAGTTGAGAGCTATGGTGACAACATAAGGAAAAATAACCATGTAGGAAAATGAACCGAGGGTAATCCTGAAATGTGTTTGTATGACATGTGTATCAAATGAAAGGTATTAAAGAGTATTTTATGAGGGAGGGGGCCATAGTTCTATAGGTGGACGCCATTTAGGGATATCGCCATAAAGGTGGACCAGGGGTGACCCTAGAATTTGTTTGTACGATATGGGTATCAAATGAAAGGGGTTAATGAACATTTTAAAAGGGAGTTGGCCTTAGTTCTATAGAATTTGTTTGTACGATATGGGTACCAAACGAAAGGTGTTAATGAGTATTTCAAAAGGGCGTGGGGTTTAGTTCTATAGGTGGACGCATTTTCGAGCTATCGCCATTAAGGTGGACCAGGGGCGACTCTAGAATGTGTTTGTACGATATAGGTATCAAACTAAAGGTATTAAAGAGGGTTTTAAAAGGGAGTGGTGGTAGTTGTATAGGTGGACGCCTTTTCGAGATATCGGCATAAAGGTGGAACAGGAGTGACTCTAGAATGCGTTTGTACAATATGGGTATCAAACGAAAGGTGTTAATGAGTATTTCAAAAGGGCGTAGGGTTTAGTTCTATAGGTGGATGCATTTTCGAGATATCGTCATTAAGGTGGACCAGGGGTGACTCTAGAATGTGTCTGTACGATATGGGTATCAAACTAAAGGTATTAATGAGGGTTTTAAAAGGGAGCGGTGGTAGTTGTGTAGGTGGACGCCTTTTCGAGATATCGGCATAAAGGTGGACCAGGGGTGACTCTAGAATGCGTTTGTACAATATGGGTGTCAAACGAAAGGTGTTAATGAGTATTTTAAAAGGGCGTGGGGCTTAGTTCTATAGGTGGACGCCTTTTCGAGATATCGCCATAAAAGTGGACCAGGGGCGACTCTAGAATGTGTTTGTACGATATGACTATCAAACTAAAGGTATTAATGAGGGTTTTAAAAGGGAGTGGTGGTAGATGTATAGGTGGACGCCTTTTCGAGATATCGGCATAAAGGTGGAACAGGAGTGACTCTAGAATGCGTTTGTACAATATGGGTATCAAGCGAAAGGTGTTAATGAGTATTTTAAAAGGGCGTGGGGCTTAGTTCTATAGGTGGACGCCTTTTCGAGATATCGCCATAAAAGTGGACCAGGGGCGACTCTAGAATGTGTTTGTACGATATGACTATCAAACTAATGGTATTAATGAGGGTTTTAAAAGGGAGTGGTGGTAGTTGTGTAGGTGGACGCCTTTTCGAGATATCGGCATAAAGGTGGACCAGGGGTGACTCTAGAATGCGTTTGTACAATATGGGTATCAAACGAAAGATGTTAATGAGTATTTTAAAAGGGCGTGGGGCTTAGTTCTAAAGGTGGACCCCTTTTCGAGATATCGCCATAAAAGTGGACCAGGGGTGACTCTAGAATGTGTTTGTACGATATCGGTATCAAATTAAAGGTACTAATGAGGATTTTAAAATTGAGTGGTGGTAGTTGTATAGGTGGTGGCCTTTTCGAGATATCGCCATAAAGGTGGACCAGGGGTGACTCTAGAATTTGTTTGTACGATATGGGTATCAACTGAAAGGTTTTAATGAGTATTTTAAAAGGGAGTGATCCTTAGTTCCATAGGTGGACGCCGTTTCGAGATATCGCCATAAGGGTGGGCCAGGGGTGACCCTAGAATTAGTTTGTACGATATGGGTATCAAATGAAAGGGGTTAATGAGCATTTTAAAATGGAGTGGGCCTTAGTTGTATAGGTGGTCGCCTCTTCGAGATATCGCCATAAAGGTGAACCAGGGGTGACTCTAGAATGCGTTTGTACAATATGGGTATCAAACGAAAGGTGTTAATGAGTATTTCAAAAGGGCGTGGGGCTTAGTTCTATAGGTGGACGCCTTTTCGAGATATCGCCAAAAAAGTGGACCAGGGGTGACTCTAGAATGTGTTTGTACGATATCGGTATCAAATTAAAGGTATTAATGAGGGTTTTAAAAGGGAGTGGTGGTAGTTGTATAGGTGGTCGCCTTTTCGAGATATCGCCATAAAGGTGGACCAGGGGTGACTCTAGACTTTGTTTGTACGATATGGGTATCAAATGAAAGATGTCAATGAGTATTTTTAAAAGGGAGTGGGCCTTAGTTCTATAGGTGGTCGCCTTTTCGATATATCGCCATAAAGGTGTACCAAGGGTGACTATAGAATGTGTTTGTACGATATGGGTATCAAATTAAAGGTATTAATGAGGCTTTTAAAAGTGAGTGGTGGTAGTTGTATATGTGAAGGTGTTTTCCAGATATCGACCAAAATCTGGACCAGGGTGACCCAGAACATCATCTGTTGGATACCGCTAATTTATTTATATATATAATACCACGAACAGTATTCCTGCCAAGATTTCAAGGGTTTTTTATTTCGCCCTGCAGAACTTTTTCATTTTCTTCAACTTAATATGGTAGGTGTCACACGCATTTTACAAAGTTTTTTTCTAAAGTTATATTTTGCGTCAATAAACTAATCCAAATACCATGTTTCATCCCTTTTTTCGTATTTGGTATAGAATTATGAAATTTTTTTCGGTTTTGGTAATTTTCGATATCGAAAAAGTGGGCGTGGTCATAGTCGGATTTCGGCCATTTCTTATACCAATACAAAGTAAGTTCAGATAAGTACGTGAACTGAGTTTAGTAAAGATATATCGATTTTTGCTCAAGTTATCGTGTTAACGGCCGAGCGGAAGGACAGACGGTCGACTGTGTATAAAAACTGGGCGTGGCTTCAACCGATTTCGCCCTTTTTTCACAGAAATAAGTTATTGTCCCAGAATCTAAGCCCCTACCAAATTTCACAAGGATTGGTAAATTTTTGTTCGACTTATGGCATTAAAAGTATCCTAGACAAATTAAATGAAAAAGGGCGGAGCCACGCCCATTTTGAAATTTTATTTTATTTTTGCATTTTGTTGCACCATATCATTACTGGAGTTGAATGTTGATATAATTTACTTATATACTGTAAAGATATTAAATTTTTTGTTAAAATTTAACTTTAAAACAAATTTTTTTTAAAAGTGGGTGTTGTCGTTCTCCGATTTTGCAGTTTTTTATTAAGCATACATATAGTAATAGGAGTAACGTTCCTGCCAAATTTCATCATGATATCTTCAACGACTGCCAAATTACAGCTTGCAAAATTTTTAAATTACCTTCTTTTAAAAGTGGGAGGTGCCACGCCCATTGTCCAAAGTTTGACTAGTTTTCTATTCACCGTCATCAGTTCAACTCACCTACCAAGTTTCATCGCTTTATCCGTCTTTGGTAATAAATTATCGCACTTTTTCGGTTTTTCGAAATTTTCGATATCGAAAAAGTGGGCGTGGTTATAGTCCGATATTGTTCATTTTAAATAGCGATCTGAAATGAGTGCTCAGGAACCTACGTACCAAATTTCATCAAGATACTTCAAAATTTACTCAAGTTATCGTGTTAACGGACAGACGGACGGACGGACGGACATGGCTCAATCAAATTTTTTTTCGATCCTGATGATTTTGATATTCGGTGAAATTTGAAGCTTCTAGCTGTTAAAATGGGGCTAAAATTGCGAAAATATATACATATACTATATATACGACCATATATATGTATACTATATATACCACCAATCTTTATGATTTTTCAGACAACATTGTATGCTATATGCGTAAGCATTCGTTGAAATTTGAAGCCTTTAGCTCTTAAAATAGGGCAGTAATTACGAAAAGTTTTTTTCTGGACAATCGGTTGTGGGGGATATATACTATATATACGACCGATCTCATCAATTTTTTCAGGCAACAATATGTGCAATATACGAAATTATATGGTGAAGTTTGAAGCTTCAATCTGTTAAATTGAGGAAGATATGACAAAAATCCTCCTTTTCTGAAAAATCGGTTGTATGGAGGATATTGCTATAGTGGTCCGATCTGGCCGGTTCCGACAAATGTCTAATCGGACACCCAAATACACCCGCTCACCAAATTTTATCAAGATATCTCAAAAATTGAGGGACTAGTTTGCATACAAACAGACAGACGGACAGACGGACATGGCTAAATCAACTCAGCTCTTCATCCTGATCATTTCGTTATACTTAATGGTGGGTCTATCTATTTTCCTTTAAGGACTTACAATTTTGGGTTTCGTGACGAAATTAATATACCATTTCATTTTCATGAAAGGTATAAAAAGCTTGTTGACATTGTTCTGTCCAGTCGAATGAAACATTCTTTTTACAAAGTCTAGTTAAAAATCTTGAATGTTGTGCGAAATTTGGTAACAATCTTAGGTAATAATTATAGAAAGCTAAAAGTCTATTGACATCGTCGGCTGTTTTGGGAGTTGTATAATTTTGAACAATTTCGAATTTACTTCGATCTGGTAGAATTCCTTTGCTTGTGTATTAATGTCCTAGATTAAAAAATAAGCATTTGTCGGAATGTAGTTTTAAATAAAATTTTCTAGAAGTTGAAAACACGTCTCGTAATTTTTTCATCATGCGTTTTTCGGGGCATCCTAGTACTACTAAATCATCCATATATAAATGCTTGTGAAGGTTTAAGGCCTGCAAATGCTAAAATCATCATTCTTTGAAACGAGTTAGGGGCTACTTTCAATCCATATGGTAATATTTTAAAACGATATATACCATCTTCTGCTGTAAATGTTGTTATATCTATAGAGTCTGTGTGTAACTCTATTTGATGAAAACCTGACGTAAGGTCCAAACATGAAAAATATTTTGCTCTTCCTACTTGATCTTAAATGTCTTCAATTCTTGGAAGTGGGAATTTATCTGCAGTTAATTTTTTGTTTACCTGTCTATAATCAATAACCAATATTAATATTTTTCTGTATTACCTGGTAATGACTTTTTGGGCACTAATAGAATTGGGCTATTGTATTCTGATGTAGATGGTGCTATTATATCATCTTCGATTAGTTTACTTATTTGTTTGCTTATTTCTCCTTTGTGTGCTTGAGGTAATCTGTAATTTTTTATGTAGACTGGGGTATCATATTTCATGTGTAGTTTTTGTTTATAAATTATTAGAAGATGATGGTTATGTTTCTAATGAAATATGTCTATAAATTCTGAGCATAATGAAGTTAATTAAGAGCTGACAAATTTTGGGAAATGCTTGGCTAGCCTTTCCAATTTTTCTGTATTATTATTTTTATTATCTGTAGTCTCTTGAATTAATATGTAGTTATCTAAATTTTCCGTTTGAATATTGTAGTTTTGAATGGTTGCGTTTTTATTTGTAGTATTAATGATTCTAACAAAAGTTTGATCTTTATTTGTAATTGTATTTGCGGTGAAGATACCTTCAGCCAATTTTTGATGAGGAATAAAAAGACTTTGATCTTAGTTATTTACGTAAATTTGTCTAATTACTTCGGATCTGGCCGGAATTGTGATTGTATTGATAGTTGGTCTATTTGTCATATGGATAATTGTATTTAAGGGAAATCATAAGGTCTTAGAATTAATCTGTCTCCTGTGTTACCCATGTACATATGTAATACTCCTATGCCAATTCGAAATCAAAACAAGACAGCCTACAAAAATCTGATTGTAGCAGCATAAGTGTGACAAGAAAAATTTTAAATTAAGGTACATACATTCGATTGTTGAATACAAAAACAAAAACGTTTAAACAGCAATATATCGGCACTCTGATATTTGTGAGTGTACCTAGCCTATAGTAGCAATATAGGAGTATTACATATATGGTTTTACCATAGTCTAAAATGCAATTATATTTCTTTATAAAATGTAGTCCTAAAATTCCGTCTCACGGGATTGGGAAATTCTCTTCTATTATGTGGAATTTGTGTTAATTAAAAGATCGTCTCCTTTCAAGTCTGTTGTAACTGTACCTAGTGTGCTTGTTATTCCTTGACCAATGCCTTTTAAACAGTTTTTTGTGAGGTATTAATTGTGATATTGCTATCGATTTGGTTACTTTTATATTCAGCTGTACTTGTACACAGGGTATTATAACTTTAATTGGATAAAGGTTGGTTGTACAGGTATAAAGGAATCGAGATAGATGTAGACTTCCATATATCAAAATCATCAGTATCGAAAAACAATTTTATTGAGCCGTGTCCGTCCGTCCGTCTGTCCGTTAACACGATAACTTAAGTAAATATTGAGATATCTTCACCAAATTTGGTACACGAGCTTATCTGGACCCAGAATAGATTTGTATTGGAAATGGGGGAAATTTTCCTTATAATTTCGCCTACCCAATAGATCGGAAAATATTAGAAAGGAATACGCTGTTTAAGGACTTAGGTCTTATTTTTGATTCGAAACTAACTTTTATATAGCATATCGACCATATTGTGTCTAAAGCTTTCTCAAGGGTTGGCTTCATACGTCGTAACTCCGACGAATTCTCTGACCCAATTACCTTAAAATCACTGCATATCTCGTTGGTGCGTAGTCTTCTAAACTATTGCTGCATTATTTGGAGTCCATACTTCCAAATTCACTCTCACAAAATAGAAAGGGTGCAAAAAATTGCTTTATGTAAACTTAATTGGCCTGACGGCGTGCCTAGTAATCTGGGAAGGCGTAAAATGTTAGGATTGACAAGCTTATCAGGCAGAAGGAGCTACTTTTCAATAATGTTCATATATAACATCATCAATGGTAATGTAAATTGTACTCAAATCTATGAGTCAATAAATTTTAACCATACAGCGCGTGAACTTAGACAGGTGAGACCTTTTACTGTTCCTGCGCATAGATCTACCTACGCCAATATCGAGATGCATTCGATCATGCAACACACATTCGGAGGCTATTGATTTTAATTTGAGTATAAATACCTTCAAACTAAATTTATTTATAATATTTAATTAATCTAGTAGTCTGTAAGATTATCCGTAGACGAAGAAATAAATAAACAAATAAGTTATGTAGACATTCAACTCCAGTAATGACATGGTGCAACAAAATACAAAAATAAAAGAAAATTTCAAAATGGGCGTGGCTCCGCCCTTTTTCATTTAATTTGTCTAGAATACTTTTAATGCCATAAGTCGAACAAAAATTTACCAATCCTTGTGAAATTTGGTATGGGCATAGATTCTATGACGGTAACTGTTTTCTGTGAAAATGGGCGAAATCGGTTGAAGCCACGCCCAGTTTTTATACACAGTCGACCGTCTGTCCTTCCGATCGGCCGTTAACTCGATAACTTGAGCAAAAGTCGATATATCTTTACTAAACTTAGTTCACGTACTTATCTGAGCTTACTTTATCTTGGTATAAAAAATGGCTGAAATCCGACTATGACCACGCCCATTTTTTCGATATCGAAAAATACGAAAAATGAAAAAATGCAATAATTCCATACCAAATACGGAAAAAGGAATGAAACATGGTAATTGGATTGGTTTGTTAACGCAAACTATAACTTTAGAAAAGACTTTGAAAAATGGGTGTGACATCTACTCTATTAAGTAGAAGAAAATGAAAAAGTTCTGCAGGGCGAAATCAAAAGCCCTTGGAATTTTGGCAGGAATGCAGTTAGTGGTATTACATATATAAAAAAATTAGCGGTACCCGACAGATGATGTTCTGGGTCACCCTGGTCCACATTTTGGTCGATATCTCGAAAACGCCTTCACATATACAACTAAGGGCCACTCCCTTTTGAAACCCTCATTAATATCTTTAATTTGATACCCATATCGTACAAACACATTATAGATTCATCCCTGGTCCACCTTTATGACGATAAATCGAAAAGGCGTCCACCTATAGAACTAAGGCCCACTCCCTTTTAAAATACTCTTTATGACGATATCTCGAAATGGTTTCCACCTATAGAATTATGGCCCACTCCCTTTTAAAATACTCTTTAATACCTACCATTTGACACCCATGTCATACAAACAAATTCCAGGTTTGCCCTAGGTTCATTTTCCTACATGGTGATTTTCCCTTATTTTGTCTACAAAGCTCTCAGCTGAGCATGTAAGGTTCGGTTACACCAGAACTTAGCCTTCCTTACTTGTTTTATCTAATATATAAAATTCTTCTGTCACGGTTTTAGAGGCTGAACTCCTCCGAAACGGCTGAACCGATTCTCATGAAATTTTGTGAGCATATTGGGTAGTTCTGAGAATCGGCCAACGTCTACCTTTTCTCGCTACGTGTCTATGGTCTTGAGATCAAAACTTGGACCTGGCTACCCCTAGAATGTCTTTATACAATATGGATATCAAATGAAAGCTGTCGATGAGTGCTATAGTACAGGATAATTTTCATACAACTGGGAGGCTAGGGTTTCGAGATATAGCCCAAAACGTGGACCCGGGTACCCCTAGAATCTGTTTATACAATATGGATATCAAATGAAAGCTGTTGATGAGTGCTATAGTACAGGATAATTTTCATACAATTGGGAGGCTAGGGTCTCGAGTTTTACACCGCTGGGTGACTACGGTCTCGAGATATAGGCCAAAACATGGACCCGGATCCACCTAGAATGTGTTTTTATATTATGAGTATCAAATTGAAGCTGTTGATGTGTGCTATAACACAGGGTAAGTTTTACACCGCTGAGTGACTAGGGTTTCGAGATATAGGCCAAAACATAGACCCCGATACTCCCAGAATGTGTGTGTATTATATATATCAAATGAAAGCTGTTGCTGAGAGCTTTAAAGTAATTTTCATTGTGATATCCGATTTAGTCGCATCGACCTGGCAAAACTGATAAATATGCATGCGAAGCCGAAATAAAGACATGAATTAATAATACCCGCATACCTATTTACATATGTACGTCCTATTCGATTTGACTGAAGTTTGGTATATAAATTTGCCTATATTAGGATTTACGATGCTTTTTTCCGGGAAGTATACCAGAGACGGACTGCGACTGGGATTAGAACTAGGACTGGGGCAGAGACTGAGACTCGGAATGGGACTGGAACAAAATACATACCACCCTCTGGGACTGGCAATAAGAGATGAAGAAGAAGGAGAAAAACTTGAGAGAAGAGAAAAGAGAGAAGGAGGCTGAGAAAAGGATAGAATGAGAAGCGAAAAAGACGGAAGGAGGAGTGAATAAAAAGATTAGGAAAAAGTGTAGAGGGGTAGGCCAGAGTTAGACGGAAAAAGCTTATTAAAATTTATGCAGATAGGCCAAATTTGGGGCAGAACAACGTCTGCCGGGTCTGCTAGTACATATATATCATTTTGGAAAACACAAAAAACCTGATAATTTAGTAAATAATACACCCATAATGTTGAAATTTGACGTGTGGACTGATATTAAGACTCGTGATGAAAATTTGAAAAAAAAGTTTAAAATGGATGTGGCACCGCCCACTTGTGATAAAATCAATTTTACAAATATATTAATTATAAATCAAAAACCCTTAAACCTATCGTAGAAAAATTCGGCAGAGAGGTTGCCTTTACTATAAGGAATGCCTTGAAAAAAATTAACGAAATCGGTTAAGGACCACGCCCACTTTTATATAAAAGATTTTTAAAAGGGTCGTGGACGAATAAAATAAGCTATATCTTTGCAAAAAAGAGCTTTATATCAATGTTCTTTCATTTCCCAAGTGGATTTATAACCATAAATAGGAAAAACTTAATATTTAAAAAAATGGGCGCGGCACCGCCCCTTTTATGAGTAAGCATTTTCTATGTGTCGGGAGCCATAACTCGAAGAAAAATTTGTTCAGAATAGAACCATATGTATATGTATTATTGCGCAGCCTGCACTATTAAGCACACAAAACAAACAACAACAGCATTTCAGGTGTACAGCTGGGTATGTAATGTTCGGTTTCACCCGAACTTAGACTTCTTTGCTTGTCAATAATGGATATATGTGGTCCTGTATCTATTAAGAGAGTTGAGATTGAGTTATTTAGAGATGTTTTAGTAGATATGTAGCATTAAGTACACGCACTTTTCTCTTGTTTACTGTTGAAGTGGAGTTTGCGGTTTTCCTGGTGGGTGCAATTAGCTACATTGCGAGTATTATTTCGTGTCAGATTGAAATTTCTGTTTCTATTTGTAGGACTGCTAGTTTGCCTTTTAGCAAAATTATTATTTTGTCTGAAGTTGTTAAATCGGGGCTGTGGTCTAAATCTTATAACTTGATAACCTCTGTAGCTGTTATTTCTGTATCCTCCACGGAAACTACCACGGTATTGGTTTTGTTGCCTTATGCCCAAAATTGAATTTGAGTGCCCGTTATTTCTGTACAACTATTTAGAAATTGCATCGTTCATTGATGAGAATGTTCCAGCTTGCATTATCAGTTTTACCTTGTCGTTAGAGCAATTTTCGCACCTAGCTTTTACAGCAGCTTGTGTAGAATATAGGTTGCTAAGTCTGGGCTCAGTCCATCAGATATGTAAGCTCCTTTTAATGATTTTGTTATTTTTTCTTTTTCTGCAGTATACTGATTACTACGTTGTTGTATAATATAGGTTGCTAAGTCTGGGCTCAGTCCATCAGATATGTAAGCTCCTTTTAATGATTTTGTTATTTTTTCTTTTTCTGCAGTATACTGATTACTACGTTGTTGTATGTTCAGGGGTTTTGCTGTCAAAATTTCTACTGATTCACCTTTAACAGCAGATTTCAGCTTTAATTTTATTTCTTGGATTGTATTTTCATTGCTAATGAAGTTTCGTGCTAAGGTACAGCTTGGTTTTGATCATTCTTATTGCTATTGCTTCATGACTATCTTTGATTTGTTCAAGGATATCAAGAGCATCTAGGAAATTGTCAAAAATTTCTGGCTTACCATCAAACTCGGGTATCACTGATGCAGCTGTCCTAATGAATTCTACTACTGTTTGTGCCATTTTTACGTTTGTGTTTGGTAATTTAACTCTTTAAATTGGTTTATGTTCTCCAACTGGTGCAGTCTGTTTGGAAGAGGACTCTGATAAGAGGGTGTTGAAGTCAATTTGTAGATCTTCTTCAACTGTAGTTGGCACTGTTACTTCTATGTTATATCTTGCGAGTGAAGATACTAATTTCTCTCTAACACTCGAAAAAACTTGATATGCCTCAGTTTAGTAATTTTTTGTGAGTATGGTATTTACCTTACGTATTAATTTTCCTAAATTGTTCAATCACTCGAAAATGATTGCGAGATGTTTTGCCCTCAGATTTTATGCTGATATTTTTGTTAATACATTTATAAGACTTTTCTGTTTTAATTTTTTCCTCTGTTAAAGTGTTCTAAATTTCTTCCCATTGATTCATTTCTATCTGTGGGTTAATTGAAAGAACTGAAGCAGACGTATTTATGTTTTTAAATACGCTCTTGTACGCTATTTAATTGTCTTAGTTTATTTTTTATATAATTTCTATTTATGATTATCATGGTGACTATCAATAGTATAAACACGCAAATGAAAGCAGTCAGCCAGTTTTCGGGAATATCAGATACGTTTTTTTTTCTATTTCGACAGTTGGCTCGAATTTTACTAATCTATTCTCTGTTACCTTATTTTCTGAATTTTCTTTACCAACTTCGTATCCTGCAATACCTATCATGACACCATTTAGTATGGTTTCCCACCATGCCATTTTTGTTTATATTCTGTTGAAATGATTGTAAGACGAAATTTTTTTTATTTATTTACTAGCAGACCCGGCAGACGTTGTTCTGCCCTAAATTTGGCCTATCTGCATACATTTTAACAAGCTTTTTCCGTCTAACTCTGCCCTACCTCTCTACACTTTTTCCTTATCTTTTTATTCACTCCTCCCTCCGTCTTTTTCACTTCATCTCCATCTTCGTCTTATTCTATCTCTTTCTCAGTCTCCTTCTCTCTTTTCTCTTCTCTCAAGTGTTTCTCCTTCTTCTTCATCTCTTATTGCCAGTCCCAGAGGGTGGTATGTATTTTGTTCCAGTCCCATTCCGAGTCTCAGTCCCAGTTCCACTCCGAGTCTCAGTCTCAGTCCCAGTCCTAGTCCTAATCCCAGCCTCAGTCCGTCTCTGGTATACTTCCCGGAAGAAAGCATCGTAAATACTAATATAAGCAAATTTATAGACGAAATTTCAGGCAAATCGAATAGGACGTATGTAAATAGGGTATAATATAATATGGGTATTATTAATTCTTGTCTTTATTTCGGCTTCGCATTAATATTTATCAGTTTTGCCAGGTTGATGCGACTAAATCGAATATCACAATGAATTTTAGAGCTCTCAGCAACAGCTTTCATTTGATATCCATAATACACATACATTCTAGGGGTATCCGGGTCCATGTTTTGGCCTATATCTCGAGACCCTAGTCACTCAGCGGTGTAAAACTTACTCTGTATTATAGCACACATCAACAGCTTCAATTTGATACCCATAATATAAAAACACACTCTAGGTGTATCCAGGTCCATGTTTTGGCCTATATCTAGATACCGTAGTCACCCAGCGGTGTAAAACTTACTCTGTACTAAAGCATACATCAACAGCTTTAATTTGATACCCATAATATAAAAACACATTCTAGATGTATCCGGGTCCACGTTTTAGGCTATATCTCGAGACCCTACCCTCCCAGTACTATAGCACTCATCAACAGCTTTCATTTGATATCCATATTGTATAAACACATTCTAGGGGTATCCGGGTCCACGTTTTGGGCTATATT
Source organism: Eurosta solidaginis (assembly GCF_040869045.1). NCBI lineage: Eukaryota > Metazoa > Arthropoda > Insecta > Diptera > Tephritidae > Eurosta > Eurosta solidaginis. The sequence goes on from NC_090324.1 coordinate 187,544,008, forward strand.
GGAGACCCTAGCCTCACAGTTGTATGAAAATTATCCTGTACTATAGCACTCATCAACAGCTTTCATTTGATATCCATAATACACATACATTCTAGGGGTATCCGGGTCCATGTTTTGGCCTATATCTCGAGACCCTAGTCACTCAGCGGTGTAAAACTTACTCTGTACTAAAGCATACATCAACAGCTTTAATTTGATACCCATAATGTAAAAACACATTCTAGATGTATCCGGGTCCACGTTTTGGGCTATATCTCGAGACCCTACCCTCCCAGTACTATAGCACTCATCAACAGCTTTCATTTGATATCCATATTGTATAAACACATTCTAGGGGTATCCGGGTCCACGTTTTGGGCTATATTAGAGACCCTAGCCTCACAGTTGTATGAAAATTATCCTGTACTATAGCACTCATCAACAGCTTTCATTTGATATCCATATTGTATAAACACCTTCTAGGGGTACCCTTTTCCACATTTTGGGCTATATCTCGAAACCCTAGCCTCCCAGTTGTATGAAAATTATTCTGTACTATAGCACTCATCAAAAGCTTTCATTTGATACCCATAATATAAAAACACATTCTAGGGGTACCCGGGTCCACGTTTTGGGCTATATCTCAAGACCCTAGCGTCCCAGTTTTATGAAAATTATCCTGTACTCTAGCACTCATCAACAGCTTTCATTTGATATCCATATTGTATAAACACATTCTAGGGGTACCCGGGTCCACGTTTTGGGCTATATCTAATTTTATTGAGCCGTGTCCGTCCGTCCGTCTGTCCGTTAACACGATAACTTAAGTAAATATTGAGATATCTTCACCAAATTTGGTACACGAGCTTATCTGGACCCAGAATAGATTGGTATTGAAAATGGGGGAAATTTTCCTTATAATTTCGCCTACCCAATAGATCGGAAAATATTAGAAAGGAATACGCTGTTTAAGGACTTAGGTCTTATTTTTGATTCGAAACTAACTTTTATAAAGCATATCGACCATATTGTGTCTAAAGCTTTCTCAATGGTTGGCTTCATACGTCGTAACTCCGACGACTTCTCTGACCCAATTACCTTAAAATCACTGCATATCTCGTTGGTGCGTAGTCTTCTAAACTATTGCTGCATTATTTGGAGTCCATACTTCCAAATTCACTCTCACAAAATAGAAAGGGTGCAAAAAATTGCTTTATGTAAACTTAATTGGCCTGACGGCGTGCCTAGTAATCTGGGAAGGCGTAAAATGTTAGGATTGACAAGCTTATCAGGCAGAAGGAGCTACTTTTCAATAATGTTCATATATAACATCATCAATGGTAATGTAAATTGTACTCAAATCTATGAGTCAATAAATTTTAACCATACAGCGCGTGAACTTAGACAGGTGAGACCTTTTACTGTTCCTGCGCATAGATCTACCTACGCCAATATCGAGATGCATTCGATCATGCAACACACATTCGGAGGCTATTGATTTTAATTTGAGTATAAATACCTTCAAACTAAATTTATTTATAATATTTAATTAATCTAGTAGTCTGTAAGATTATCCGTAGACGAAGAAATAAATAAACAAATAAATTATGTAGACATTCAACTCCAGTAATGACATGGTGCAACAAAATACAAAAATAAAAGAAAATTTCAAAATGGGCGTGGCTCCGCCCTTTTTCATTTAATTTGTCTAGAATACTTTTAATGCCATAAGTCGAACAAAAATTTACCAATCCTTGTGCAATTTGGTATGGGCATAGATTCTATGACGGTAACTGTTTTCTGTGAAAATGGGCGAAATCGGTTGAAGCCACGCCCAGTTTTTATACACAGTCGACCGTCTGTCCTTCCGATCGGCCGTTAACTCGATAACTTGAGCAAAAGTCGATATATCTTTACTAAACTTAGTTCACGTACTTATCTGAGCTTACTTTATCTTGGTATAAAAAATGGCTGAAATCCGACTATGACCACGCCCATTTTTTCGATATCGAAAAATACGAAAAATGAAAAAATGCAATAATTCCATACCAAATACGGAAAAAGGAATGAAACATGGTAATTGGATTGGTTTGTTAACGCAAACTATAACTTTAGAAAAGACTTTGAAAAATGGGTGTGACATCTACTCTATTAAGTAGAAGAAAATGAAAAAGTTCTGCAGGGCGAAATCAAAAGCCCTTGGAATTTTGGCAGGAATGCAGTTAGTGGTATTACATATATAAAAAAATTAGCGGTACCCGACAGATGATGTTCTGGGTCACCCTGGTCCACATTTTGGTCGATATCTCGAAAACGCCTTCACATATACAACTAAGGGCCACTCCCTTTTGAAACCCTCATTAATATCTTTAATTTGATACCCATATCGTACAAACACATTATAGATTCATCCCTGATCCACCTTTATGACGATAAATCGAAAAGGCGTCCACCTATAGAACTAAGGCCCACTCCCTTTTAAAATACTCTTTATGACGATATCTCGAAATGGTTTCCACCTATAGAATTATGGCCCACTCCCTTTTAAAATACTCTTTAATACCTACCATTTGACACCCATGTCATACAAACAAATTCCAGGTTTGCCCTAGGTTCATTTTCCTACATGGTGATTTTCCCTTATTTTGTCTCCAAAGCTCTCAGCTGAGCATGTAAGGTTCGGTTACACCAGAACTTAGCCTTCCTTACTTGTTATATCTAATATATAAAATTCTTCTGTCACGGTTTTAGAGGCTGAACTCCTCCGAAACGGCTGAACCGATTCTCATGAAATTTTGTGAGCATATTGGGTAGTTCTGAGAATCGGCCAACATCTACATTTTCTCGCTACGTGTCTATGGTCTTGAGATCAAAACTTGGACCTGGCTACCCCTAGAATGTCTTTATACAATATGGATATCAAATGAAAGCTGTCGATGAGTGCTATAGTACAGGATAATTTTCATACAACTGGGAGGCTAGGGTTTCGAGATATAGCCCAAAAAGTGGACCCGGGTACCCCTAGAATCTGTTTATACAATATGGATATCAAATGAAAGCTGTTGATGAGTGCTATAGTACAGGACAATTTTCATACAATTGGGAGGCTAGGGTCTCGAGTTTTACACCGCTGGGTGACTACGGTCTCGAGATATAGGCCAAAACATGGACCCGGATCCACCTAGAATGTGTTTTTGTATTATGAGTATCAAATTGAAGCTGTTGATGTGTGCTATAACACAGAGTAAGTTTTACACCGCTGAGTGACTAGGGTTTCGAGATATAGGCCAAAACATAGACCCCGATACTCCCAGAATGTGTGTGTATTATATATATCAAATGAAAGCTGTTGCTGAGAGCTTTAAAGTAATTTTCATTGTGATATCCGATTTAGTCGCATCGACCTGGCAAAACTGATAAATATGCATGCGAAGTCGAAATAAAGACATGAATTAATAATACCCGCATACCTATTTACATATGTACGTCCTATTCGATTTGACTGAAGTTTGGTATATAAATTTGCCTATATTAGTATTTACGATGCTTTTTTCCGGGAAGTATACCAGAGACGGACTGGGACTGGGATTAGAACTAGGACTGGGGCAGAGACTGAGACTCGGAATGGGACTGGAACAAAATACATACCACCCTCTGGGACTGGCAATAAGAGATGAAGAAGAAGGAGAAAAACTTGAGAGAAGAGAAAAGAGAGAAGGAGGCTGAGAAAGAGGTAGAATGAGAAGCGAAAAAGACGGAAGGAGGAGTGAATAAAAAGATTAGGAAAAAGTGTAGAGGGGTAGGCCAGAGTTAGACGGAAAAAGCTTATTAAAATTTATGCAGATAGGCCAAATTTGGGGCAGAACAACGTCTGCCGGGTCTGCTAGTACATATATATCATTTTGGAAAACACAAAAAACCTGATAATTTAGTAAATAATACACCCATAATGTTGAAATTTGACGTGTGGACTGATATTAAGACTCGTGATGAAAATTTGAAAAAAAAGTTTAAAATGGATGTGGCACCGCCCACTTGTGATAAAATCAATTTTACAAATATATTAATTATAAATCAAAAACCCTTAAACCTATCGTAGAAAAATTCGGCAGAGAGGTTGCCTTTACTATAAGGAATGCCTTGAAGAAAAATTAACGAAATCGGTTAAGGACCACGCCCACTTTTATATAAAAGATTTTTAAAAGGGTCGTGGACGAATAAAATAAGCTATATCTTTGCAAAAAAGAGCTTTATATCAATGTTCTTTCATTTCCCAAGTGGATTTATAACCATAAATAGGAAAAACTTAATATTTAAAAAAATGGGCGCGGCACCGCCCCTTTTATGAGTAAGCATTTTCTATGTGTCGGGAGCCATAACTCGAAGAAAAATTTGTTCAGAATAGAACCATATGTATATGTATTATTGCGCAGCCTGCACTATTAAGCACACAAAACTAACAACAACAGCATTTCAGGTGTACAGCTGGGTATGTAATGTTCGGTTTCACCCGAACTTAGACTTCTTTGCTTGTCAATAATGGATATATGTGGTCCTGTATCTATTAAGAGAGTTGAGATTGAGTTATTTAGAGATGTTTTAGTAGATATGTAGCATTAAGTACACGCACTTTTCTCTTGTTTACTGTTGAAGTGGAGTTTGCGGTTTTCCTGGTGGGTGCAATTAGCTGCATTGCGAGTATTATTTCGTGTCAGATTGAAATTTCTGTTTCTATTTGTAGGACTGCTAGTTTGCCTTTTAGCAAAATTATTATTTTGTCTGAAGTTGTTAAATCGGGGCTGTGGTCTAAATCTTATAACTTGATAACCTCTGTAGCTGTTATTTCTGTATCCTCCACGGAAACTACCACGGTATTGGTTTTGTTGCCTTATGCCCAAAATTGAATTTGAGTGCCCGTTATTTCTGTACAACTATTTAGAAATTGCATCGTTCATTGATGAGAATGTTCCAGCTTGCATTATCAGTTTTACCTTGTCGTTAGAGCAATTTTCGCACCTAGCTTTTACAGCAGCTTGTGTAGAATATAGGTTGCTAAGTCTGGGCTCAGTCCATCAGATATGTAAGCTCCTTTTAATGATTTTGTTATTTTTTCTTTTTCTGCAGTATACTGATTACTACGTTGTTGTAGAATATAGGTTGCTAAGTCTGGGATCAGTCCATCAGATATGTAAGCTCCTTTTAATGATTTTGTTATTTTTTCTTTTTCTGCAGTATACTGATTACTACGTTGTTGTATGTTCAGGGGTTTTGCTGTCAAAATTTCTACTGATTCACCTTTAACAGCAGATTTCAGCTTTAATTTTATTTCTTGGATTGTATTTTCATTGCTAATGAAGTTTCGTGCTAAGGTACAGCTTGGTTTTGATCATTCTTATTGCTATTGCTTCATGACTATCTTTGATTTGTTCAAGGATATCAAGAGCATCTAGGAAATTGTCAAAAATTTCTGGCTTACCATCAAACTCGGGTATCACTGATGCAGCTGTCCTAATGAATTCTACTACTGTTTGTGCCATTTTTACGTTTGTGTTTGGTAATTTAACTCTTTAAATTGGTTTATGTTCTTCAACTGGTGCAGTCTGTTTGGAAGAGGACTCTGATAAGAGGGTGTTGAAGTCAATTTGTAGATCTTCTTCAACTGTAGTTGTCACTGTTACTTCTATGTTATATCTTGCGAGTGAAGATACTAATTTCTCTCTAACACTCGAAAAAACTTGATATGCCTCAGTTTAGTAATTTTTTGTGAGTATGGTATTTACCTTACGTATTAATTTTCCTAAATTGTTCAATCACTCGAAAATGATTGCGAGATGTTTTGCCCTCAGATTTTATGCTGATATTTTTGTTAATATATTTATAAGACTTTTCTGTTTTAATTTTTTCCTCTGTTAAAGTGTTCTAAATTTCTTCCCATTGATTCATTTCTATCTGTGGGTTAATTGAAAGAACTGAAGCAGACGTATTTATGTTTTTAAATACGCTCTTGTACGCTATTTAATTGTCTTAGTTTATTTTTTATATAATTTCTATTTATGATTATCATGGTGACTATCAATAGTATAAACACGCAAATGAAAGCAGTCAGCCAGTTTTCGGGAATATCAGATACGTTTTTTTTTCTATTTCGACAGTTGGCTCGAATTTTACTAATCTATTCTCTGTTACCTTATTTTCTGAATTTTCTTTACCAACTTCGTATCCTGCAATACCTATCATGACACCATTTAGTATGGTTTCCCACCATGCCATTTTTGTTTATATTCTGTTGAAATGATTGTAAGACGAAATTTTTTTTATTTATTTACTAGCAGACCCGGCAGACGTTGTTCTGCCCTAAATTTGGCCTATCTGCATACATTTTAACAAGCTTTTTCCGTCTAACTCTGCCCTACCTCTCTACACTTTTTCCTTATCTTTTTATTCACTCCTCCCTCCGTCTTTTTCACTTCATCTCCATCTTCGTCTTATTCTATCTCTTTCTCAGTCTCCTTCTCTCTTTTCTCTTCTCTCAAGTGTTTCTCCTTCTTCTTCATCTCTTATTGCCAGTCCCAGAGGGTGGTATGTATTTTGTTCCAGTCCCATTCCGAGTCTCAGTCCCAGTTCCACTCCGAGTCTCAGTCTCAGTCCCAGTCCTAGTCCTAATCCCAGCCTCAGTCCGTCTCTGGTATACTTCCCGGAAGAAAGCATCGTAAATACTAATATAACCAAATTTATAGACGAAATTTCAGGCAAATCGAATAGGACGTATGTAAATAGGGTATAATATAATATGGGTATTATTAATTCTTGTCTTTATTTCGGCTTCGCATTAATATTTATCAGTTTTGCCAGGTTGATGCGACTAAATCGAATATCACAATGAATTTTAGAGCTCTCAGCAACATATCCATAATACACATACATTCTAGGGGTATCCGGGTCCATGTTTTGGCCTATATCTCGAGACCCTAGTCACTCAGCGGTGTAAAACTTACTCTGTATTATAGCACACATCAACAGCTTCAATTTGATACCCATAATATAAAAACACACTCTAGGTGTATCCAGGTCCATGTTTTGGCCTATATCTAGATACCGTAGTCACCCAGCGGTGTAAAACTTACTCTGTACTAAAGCATACATCAACAGCTTTAATTTGATACCCATAATGTAAAAACACATTCTAGATGTATCCGGGTCCACGTTTTGGGCTATATCTCGAGACCCTACCCTCCCAGTACTATAGCACTCATCAACAGCTTTCATTTGATATCCATATTGTATAAACACATTCTAGGGGTATCCGGGTCCACGTTTTGGGCTATATTGGAGACCCTAGCCTCACAGTTGTATGAAAATTATCCTGTACTATAGCACTCATCAACAGCTTTCATTTGATATCCATATTGTATAAACACCTTCTAGGGGTACCCTTTTCCACATTTTGGGCTATATCTCGAAACCCTAGCCTCCCAGTTGTATGAAAATTATTCTGTACTATAGCACTCATCAAGAGCTTTCATTTGATACCCATAATATAAAAACACATTCTAGGGGTACCCGGGTCCACGTTTTGGGCTATATCTCAAGACCCTAGCGTCCCAGTTTTATGAAAATTATCCTGTACTCTCGCACTCATCAACAGCTTTCATTTGATATCCATATTGTATAAACACATTCTAGGGGTACCCGGGTCCACGTTTTGGGCTATATCTCGAGACCCTAGCCTCCCAATTGTATGAAAATTATCCTGTACTATAGCACTCATCAACAGCTTTCATTTGATATCCATATTGTATAAACACATTCTAGGGGTACCCGGGTCCACGTTTTGGGCTATATCTCGAGACCCTAGCCTCCCAGTTCTATGAAAATTATCCTGTACTATAGCACTCATCAACAGCTTTCATTTGATATCCATATTGTATAAACACATTCTAGGGGTATTCGGGTCGACGTTTTGGGCTATATCTAGAGACCCTAGCCTCCCAGTTGTATGAAAATTATCCTGTACTATATCACTCATCAACAGTTTTCATTTGATATCCATATTGTATAAACACACTCTAGGGGTACCCGGGTCGACGTTTTGGGCTATATCTCGAGACCCTAGCCTCCCAGTTGTATAAAAATTATCCTGTACTATAGCACTCATCAACAGCTTTCATTTGATATCCATATTGTATTAACACATTCTAGGGGTACCCGGGTCCACGTTTTGGGCTATATCTCGAGACCCTAGCCTCCCAGTTCTGTGAAAATTATCCTGTACTATAGCACTCATGAACAGCTTTCATTTGATATCCATATTGTATAAACACATTCTAGGGGTACCCGGGTCCACGTTTGGCCTATATCTCGAAACCCTAGTCACCCAGGGGTATGAAAATTATCCTGTACTATAGCACTCATCAACAGTTTTCATTCGATATCCATACTGTATAAACACAGTCTACGTTCACGTTTGATCTCAAGACCCTAGGAACATAGCAAAAAAAAAGGTAGCCGTTGTCCGATTCTCAAACCTACCAAATATACTCACAAAATTTCATGAGAATCGGTTCAGCCGTTTCGGAGGAGTTAAGCCTCTAACACCGTGACAGAAGAATTTTATATATTCGATTTAATTCTATTTGGAAATACTTTTTCCATCATTAGCATTATTTCCTTATCTACAGTAGTAGGCTTTTTTACATCTTTTAAGGTAGTTTCTCTATCCATACCTATGGTTTGCCTATATTCTTTCAGCCATGATAACTCCTTTTCAAAATTTCTTTCTTCAATTTTTAAATCTAGGTCTTCCCGAACAATGGGGTTTTCAATATAATATTTCGACATTTCCAAGTTACTTATAATTTTTCTTTAATATTTATTAAAAATTTTTGAAAGCCTTTTTACATAAGAATAAAATTTTTTTTTTATTTCTTACTTCATTAATTTTTTCTTTCAAGTTTACTTTTTCTTTATAGCTCATTTGCAAAATGTAATGCACGATACATTTGTGCCAATTCTTTCTTTTTTTCTGAATTTTGTTCCACCCCGTTTTTGTTTTTTTATTATTATAGGTGCAGGGATTGTAATATCCTCTTGCTTATTTAGCCTGTTCCGTTGGCGATACTGTTCAATATTTATCGGCAACGGACCTGGCTTGTAAAATGTAGAGGTTTGAGGAACCTCTTCAGTTACTTTTAGGGAATTTTCGCCTTTGATTTTATTTTCTAATTCTATATCGCTTTTATGCCATTTTTCAAAGATGGCATCGAACTCTTCTTTTGTTATTTTAACATTAAAACAATTTTTTTTCTTAATTGACCCTAATCAGAAAAATTTCTGCTGCCTGGTGAGCAACCGTTAGGTTGCCAAAGTGAAACTAACTTATATCAAATATTTTTGAACATAAAGATGTTGCATGCGCGAAATTCAGTGTAAAGCAGCGGAGCTTCACAAAATTCTGGAAGGACACTTCAACCACACCACAAACTTTACCACAATTTTTAACATAATTTAAACACACAAAATACACTGATTGGAGTCATAGTGAGTAGAAATTAAAATTATGATCAGATTAGCTGAATAAAAAATGTACAAATAATTGTTAAATAATAAATACAGGAAGTGGTAGTTTAACACATTCTACTATGGTGCATGTGACATATTAGAGTTTTGTGAAGGTTGCTTCCCACTATTTTTAGCGCATTCAACATCTCTACTTTTAAATTGTCTCTGTTTATACTTATTTTGCTGCCAATTCTTTGCTGCGAGTCTTATTCCACTCTTAATATGCAACTGTTGATAAAAAGATGTAAAGATTGAAGTAGATTGTGGTCAAATACCAAATGCATTTCTCATCAATTGTGTGTTCTGCCGTCACCGCCACTCTATCTCAGCTTATGGACATGTGATAATTGAATTCAGGATGAGAGCTGTTGGTTAATTCAGGACTTTTTAAAAAAGTAGTTTGCCAGGACTTTTTAAAAAAGATTAGTCCCCTTTTAGTAGTTTGCCAGGACTTTTTGAAAAATTATTCCTGCTTGGGATTTTAGCCTCCTGCTTCTTAACCCTCAATTAGGCGGATGGGGTCAGGGCAACTTGAAATAAAAAAAGGTTTACAGTCTTCAGAGCGTACTAACGCTCTTTCTACCTTCCTCACTCCCCGCGGGGTATGCAAATTAGTCGCAATTAGAACATCAACTCATGCGCACGCATCGCTGCCCTTTAGAGCGCTGACCCCATGCGACCAGTTACGTTCTATTTTTTGGCGGAGGTAAGTTTTTACTTTTGTGATTTTTATACTCAGTTGAGCAGAGCTCACAGAGTATATTAACTTTGATTGGATAACGGTTGGTTGTACAGGTATAAAGGAATTGAGATAGATATAGACTTCCATATATCAAAATCATCAGGATCGAAAAAAAATTTGATTGAGCTATGCCCGTCCGTCCGTCCGTTAACACGATAACTTGAGTAAATTTTGAGGTATCTTGATGAAATTTGGTATGCAGGTTTCTGAGCACTCATCTTAGATCGCTATTTAAAACGAACGAAATCGGACTATAACCACGCCCACTTTTTCGATATCGAAAATTTCGAAAAACCGAACAAGTGCGATAATTCATTACCAAAGACAGGTAAAGTGATGAAACTTGGTAGGTGAGTTGAACTTATGCCCACTTTTAAAAGAAGGTAATTAAAAATTTTGCAAACTGTAATTTGGCAGTCGTTGAAGATATCATGATGAAAATTGGCAGGAACGTTACTCCCATTACTATATGTATGCTTAATAAAAATTAGCAAAATCGGAGAACGACCACGTCCACTTTAAAAAAAAAAATTTTTAAAGTCAAATTATAACAAAAAATTTAATATCTTTACAGTATATAAGTAAATTATGTCAAAATTCAACTTCAGTAATGATATGGTGCAGCAAAATACAAAAATAAAAGAAAATTTCAAAACGGGCGTGGCTCCGCCCTTTTTCATTTAATTTGTCTAGGATACTTTTAATGCCATAAGACGAACAACAATTTACCAAACCTTGTGAAATTTGGCAGGGGCTTAAATTCTAGGATGATAACTTATTTCTGTGAAAAAAGGCGAAATCGGTTGAAGCCACGCGCAGTTTTTATACACGGTCGACCGTCCGTCCTTCCGCTCGGCCGTTAACACGATAACTTGAGCAAAAATCGATATATCTTTACTAAACTCAGTTCACGTACTTATCTGAACTCACTTTGTATTGGTATAAAAAATGGCCGAAATCCGACTATGACCACGCCCACTATTTCGATTTCGAAAATTACGAAAAATGAAAAAAATACCATAATTCTATACCAAATACAAAAAAAGTATGAAACATGGTAACTGGAATGGTTTATTGACGCAAAATATGACTTTAGAAAAAAACTTTGTAAAATGGGTGTGACACTTACCATATTAAGTAGAAGAATATGAAAGAATTCTGCAGGGCGAAATAAAAAACCCTTGAAATATTGGCATGAATGTGAGATGGCTACCCTGAACACCGGTTAAAGCTGGCATCACCAAGACAACTGTCAGTAGTAACTCGTGGGAAGAGAGACATGAGCTGAAGAAAAGTTGACACAGACAGCCGCAAGTTTAACATCCACCTTTCTTAATTCATTTTTATGTTCATTTTTTAATTGAAATATATTTTTTTATTAAATAAATCATTCTAATCAATATACGCAATATTGAATACCAATAAACAATTCATTGTTTACATGGGGGCTCAACCATTTGAATGTGTTTGAGTGGAATGTTGCTGCGTTCATTAAAAATAGTGGAGTCGAAGCAGCAAAACGAAAGCAGAACATCCGAAAAGGACAGCAGTACAGAGCAGCGGCCAGAAGTCGAGGTCCATACAAATACAGCAACGAGTTCAGTAGAAGCAGATCACTTAAGCGAAACGAGTGGTGAAATCAATTTCAGCAGCAACAGAAGAGAAAAGAACGAAGAAGTAACTGAGGTTATAGCAGCAGTTCTCAAATCAACGAACACAGAAGCAGCGTGTACGTCCAGTGAAACTAATAGCGTTGACATTAGTAGCAGAGGCAAATACGAAGTAGATGTTACAGCAACAGACATATTAGTAGAAACAACGAGTTCCATTTCAACAAATGCAGTAACATATACGTTCATCAAAAACGAAATGTCAAAGGAGGGTAGTAACGATTTCAGCGAATTGGTTAAGGCGCTGACGCAGAGTATTGAGCAAAGCAGCAGAAATGGCGTAACAGTTGACAGTTTTGCAAAAATAGTACCAGAATATGATGGCTCGTCAATACCAGTGCGACAATGGATTAGCAACTTCGACGCAAATGCAGATGCATACGAATTGTCTGCAAAACAAAAATATGTGAACGCTCGCAATAAGATGAAAGGCACAGCGAAATTGTTGTTGGAAACGGCAACAATATCAACTTACGAAGCATTATGCGAGATGTTAATCGAAGAATTTGACAGAAAGCTGTGCAGTAACGAAGTACATAAAATGTTAAGAGAACGGCGAAAGAAGGTATCAGAAAGTTATCATGAATATGTATTAAATATGCGAAAGATTGCTGCATTAGGGTGTGTGGATAATGAATCCGTAATAAAATATATTACCGATGGCCTACAAGTGCGTGACGATCTAAAATATCCTCTTTATAGTGCGCCAACATTTAAAGATTTGTTTAAATGTTATGAGTTAATTGAGTCGGTCGGAAAAAGTGGTGCAGTTGGAAAGCAGCATGAAAATAAACAACTCAAAACAGAGAAGAATAACAAATCAGATGCTTTAAAACATTGTTTTAATTGTGGCTCGGCACAACATAAGCGTGCTGATTGCAAAGAGCCAACGAAATGTTTTAAGTGCAATGGTACTGGGCATATGGCAAAGAATTGCCCAGATTTTAAGAAAAATATTAATGTAGTAAGTCAAACTAGATACAAGGTTGTTAAAGTAAACAACAATAATATTTCATGTCTGGTTGATACCGGGGCTGATGCATCGCTAGTGAGCAAAGCCATGTATGAAGATAAATTTGCTTGGTGCGCAATGCAAATAAGTCGTGCGAAGCTGTACGGTTTGGGAAATATTGCTACTCCCGTATTAAGCAAATTTCAAGCACAAATCGAGATAGATGGTCTAAATATACAACACACATTTTTGGTACTACCAGATGAGAAAATAAACGTAGACGTTATTTTAGGGTACGATTTATTGCAAAAGTTCACAGTAATTTTAGATGCAAATGGGTACAAATTTGTGCAAGCAACCGAGGCCATGAATGAAGAACAATTACAAGGCAATGTTTATAATGTAGTAGAAACTGATCTCGACGTCGATGTTGAGTCACAATATAAATCAGCAGTAACGCAATTAATCGAAGATTATAAGCCATCAGATAGCAAACAACATTGTCCAGTAAAGCTAAGTATCATTCCAAGCGGTAACAATATTTCTTTTTTTGATAGTCCGAGTCGCTTGTCGGTGGCTCAACATGAGGTTGTAAAAAATCAGGTCGAGGAGTAGTTAAAACAAGGTATAGTACGAGAATCAGTCTCAGATGTAGCGAGCAAGGTAGTGTTGGCCAAAAAGAAAGATAATTCGTACAGATTATGTGTTGATTTTCGAAAGCTAAACTCAATGGTATTGAAAGATAGATTTCCGGTGCCTATAATAGATGAGGTTATTGAGAAATTACAAGCCGCCAAATTCTATACCGTCATGGATCTCAAAAATGGGTTTTTCCATGTTGAGGTCGAAGAGCAAAGTCACAAATACACTGCATTTGTAACCAGAGAAGGACTTTTTGAGTTTAATAAATCACCTTTTGGTTTTTGTAACTCGCCAGCGGTATTTGTAAGATTTATTAATTATGTTTTTAGAGAGTTGATTAACGAGGACATAATGGAAATGTACGTCGACGATATTGTAGTATATGCTAAATCGGCTGAACAATGTTTAGATAACATGCGAAAGGTGTTAGGTCAAGCACAGAAGTTTGGGCTACAAATTAATTGGAAGAAATGCAAATTTTTAAAGAGGAAAATAAATTTTTTGGGCCACGAAGTATAAAATGGCTTTGTGCGGCTTGGCCATGAAAAAATTAAGGCGGTCAAAAAATTCCCTGTGCCGAAAAATGTAAGCCTTCCTCGGGCTAACAGGTTATTTCCGTAAGTTTGTGCGAGGGTATGCGACCATAGCCAGACCATTAACACAACTGCTAAAGAAAGACGCCTGTATTGAGAATTTTTCAGTACAATGCTAAGACGCAGTTACATATTGATGCATCCAAGCACGGGTTTGGCGCTACACTGTTACAGCAGCAGGACAATGAGTGGCACCCTGTTTATTTTTACAGCAGAAAAACAACAAAACAGGAAGAAACGCTGCATAGTTATTTTTTAGAAGTGAAAGCAGCCTATTTAGCGACAAAGAGGTTGCGTCACTACCTTTTGGGTATAACGTTTGAGTTGGTCACTGATTGTGCAGCTTTCAAACAGACGGCAAGCAAGAAAGATGTACCACGCCAAGTGGTGCAATGGTTGATGTACCTGCAAGATTTCAATTTTAATATAGAGAATCGAGCTGGAAGCCGAATGCCTCACGTAGATAGTCTAAGTCGGTACCCTGTGATGGTTATAACAACGGAGTTACATGCACAGTTGCGAAATGCACGGCAGAAAGATGAACATTTGAAAGCGATTGCTGAAATTTTGAAACATAAGCAATACGCAGATTATAAAGTGAAAAATCAGCTAATTTATAAACAAGTGGACAGTACTGATTTATTAGCTGTACCGAAGAGCATAGAAAGAGAAATATTTCGAAGCGCGCACGAGTTTGGTCATATGGGCGTACAAAAGAAAATGCATTCTATACGACAAGAATACTATATACCACATTCGGAACAGAAAGTAAAACAAATAATTTCAAACTGCATAAAAGTGCATAACGCATAACCACAAGTTAGGCCGACAAGAAGATATGCTACACTGCATAGATAAGGGAGACGTTCCACTTTCCACGTTACATGTTGACCACTTGGGAACGTTTGACGCTACAGCTAAGTGTTACAAGTACATATTTGCTGTCGTAGATGCATTTTCGAAATTTATTTGGATCTATCCCACGAAGACAGCAGAAGCGTCAGAAGTTGTAAAATACTTAAATTCATTGCTAGCAATTTTTGGTAGTCCACAACGCATTATAAGTGACAAAGGTGGAGCTTTCACCTCGAGATTATTTAAAGAATTTTGCGAGTCAAATAAAATTGAACATATCGAAACAACAGCTGGTGTACCCAGGGGTAACGGTCAAATAGAAAGGGTGAACAGGGTAATCCTTTCTGTTTTAGCCAAATTGTCAGCGGCTGAGCCTGCGAGATGGTACAAATATACATCAAAAGTGCAGCAAGCAATTAATGCCCATGTTCACTGTTCGACCAAGTTCACGGCATTTGAAATTTTATTTGGGGTGAAAATGCGAAGTGAGACGAATACGGAAATACTGAACATTCTAGAAGAGGAGGTAGCAATGGGGTTAAAAGAAGTACGCACCAAAATCAGAATGGAAGCTAGAGAAAACATATTAAAAGCACAAGAAAGTTATAAAAGAAATTTTGATAAAACACGCAAAGGACATCATGGCTATCGTGTAACAGATTTAGTGGCCATCAAAGTCACGCAATTCGTAGCAGGGAAGAAACTGGCGAATAAGTATATTGGTCCTTATGAAATCATCAAAGTTAAACCAAATGGGAGGTATGACGTGAAAAAAGCCGCCGAATTTAAAGGGCCAAATCAGACATCTACAAGCGCAGATAATATCAAACTTTGGCGTTTTATTCAATGCGAAGATGAGACAGACACCGAGCAAGAGGATGAAACCGAGGCATCTGGGGCGATTGGTTGTCAGGATGACCGAAAGTGAGATGGCTACCCTGAACACCGGTTTAAGCTGGCATCACCAAGACAACTGTCAGTAGTAACTCGTGGGAAGAGAGACATGAGCTGAAGAAAAGTTGACACAGACAGCCGCAAGTTTAACATCCACCTTTGTTAATTCATTTTTATATTCATTTTATAATTTATAATTGAAATACATTTTCTTTATTAATTAAATCATTCTAATCAATATACGCAATATTGAATACCAATAAACTATTCATTGTTTACATGAATACTGTTCGTGGTATTACATATATAAATAAATTAGCGGTACCCGACTGATGATGTTATGGGTCACCCTGGTCCACATTTTGGTCGATATCTGGAAAACGCCTTCACATATACAACTACCACCACTCTCTTTTAAAACCCTCATTAATACCTTTAATTTGATACCCATATCGTACAAACACATTCTAGAGTTACCCCTGGTCCACCTTTATGGCGATATCTCGAAAAGGCGTCCACCTATAGAACCAAGACCCACGCCCTTTTAAAATATTCATTAACACCTTTTGTTTGATACCCATATTATACAAACGCATTCTAGAGTCACCCCTGGTCCACCTTTATGGCGATATGTCGAAAAGGCGTCCACCTATAGAACTAAGGCCCACTCCCTTTTAAAATACTCATTAACCCCTTTCATTTGACCCAAATTCTAGAGTCAACCCTGATCCACCTTTATGACGATATCTCGAAAAGGCGTCCACCTATAGAACTATGGCCCACTCTCTTTTAAAATACTCTTTAATACCTACCATTTGACACCCATGTCATACAAACACATTCCAGGTTTACCCTCGGTTCATTTTCCTACATGGTTATTTTCCCTTATGTTGTCACCATAGCTCTCAACTGAGTATGTAATGTTCGGTTACACCCGAACTTAACCTTCCTTACCTGTTTTGTGTTTATATTAGTATATTGTTTACTATTTATCTTTGTACGTGTGTATTTTTATACTGTATGATTTCTTTATGTATTTTTATACTCAGCTGAACAGAGCTCACAGAGTATATTAATTTTGTTCGCATAATGGTACCCCGTAGCGGCATAAACTAATCGAGATAGATATAGACATGATCTGGGCAAAAAAAAGAAATACATTTAGCCATGTCCGTCCGTCCGTCTGTTCGTCTGTCCTTAACACGATAACTTGAGTAAATTTTGAGGTGTCTTAATGAAATTTGGTATGTAAGTTCCTGCGCTCTAATTTCAGATCGATATTTAAAATGAACGAAATCGGACTATAACCACGCCCACTTTTTCGATATCGAAAATTTCGAAAAACCGAAAAAGTGCGATAATTCGTTACCACAGACGGTTAAAGCGATGAAACCTGGTAGATGTGTTGACCTTATGACGCAGAATAGAGAATTAGTAAAATTTTGGGCAATGGGCGTGGAACCGCTCACTTTTAAAAGAAGGTAATTTAAAAGTTTTGCAAGCTGTAATTTGACAGTCGTTGAAGATATCATGATGAAATTTGGCAGGAACGTTACTCCTATTACTGTATGTGTGCTAAATAAAAAATA
This sequence comes from Eurosta solidaginis, assembly GCF_040869045.1. Lineage (NCBI taxonomy): Eukaryota > Metazoa > Arthropoda > Insecta > Diptera > Tephritidae > Eurosta > Eurosta solidaginis. The sequence continues at coordinate 187,561,482 of NC_090324.1, forward strand.
GCAAAATCGGATGAACACGCCCACTTAAACAAAAACAATTTTTTTAAAGTCAAATTTTAACAAAAAAATTTATTTGTATCAGTTAAGCGGGGATTGCCCTCCTTGCTTTAAATGTATGAAAACATTTGTTTGAAGCAATTTTTACACAGGACATCAGGACGGACAAGGCGACATCTGTTTCGATTATACCTTTTAAATCTCTTCAAAGCCTTTTCTCCCGGGAGTGGGATTTGAACCCGTACTCGTACGAGGGTTGAAGTGTTACAAACGCATTCAGCCACGTCATGCTTTAGTTATTGTAAACCTTATCCCAACTGCCTTCTTTGCATATTTTGCTTTATGCACTGTACATACTTCGTATGTAATCATGTGTTTAAAGTTATGCGTTGAAAAGGCGGTTTTGAAGAAACAGGTATTGTTGTTGCTTATGGTCTATTTATAGAACTACAACGAATTAACCAATGTTGTCTATTTGTATGAGTTAAGCGTGGATTGCCCTCATTGCTTTAAATGTATGAAAACATTTATTTCAAGCAATTTTTAATTTATAATTTATTTAATAGTTTGGGAAAAATTTAAACAACATGACATCAAGACGGACAAGGCGACAGCGGCTTCGACTATACCTTGTAAATCTCTACAAAGCCTTTTCTCCCGGGAGTGGGATTTGAACCCGCACTCCTACGATGGTTGAAGTGTTACAAACGCATTAAGCCACGTCATGCCTTAGTTCTTGGAAACCTTATCCCAATTGCCTTCTTTGCATATTTTGCTTTATACACCGACCATATTTCGTATGTAATTTGTGTTTAAGGTTATGCGTTGGTAAGGCGGTTTTAAATAAACAGGTATTGTTGTTGCTTATGTTCTATTTATAGAACTACAACGAATTAACCAAAGTTTTCTATTTGTATGAGTTAAGCGGGGATTGCTATCATTGCTTTAAATGTATGAAAATATTTATTTGAAGCAACTTTTAATTTATAATTTATTTAATAGTTTGGGAAAAATTTAAACAACGTGACACCAGGACGGACAAGGCGACAGCTGTTTCGATTATAACTTGTAGATCTCTTCAAAGCCTTTTCTCCAGGGAGTGGGATTTGATCCCTTACTCCTACGGGTTGAAGTGTTACAAACGCATTCAGCCACGTCATGCCTTCGTTGTTGTAAACTTTATCCCAATTGCCTTCTTCGCATATTTTGCTTTATGCACTGTACATACTTCCTATGTAATCATGTATTTAAAGTTGTGAGTTGGTAAGGCGGTTTTAAAGAAACAGGTATTGTTGTTGCTTATGTCCTATTTATAGAACTACAACGAATTACGCAATGTTTTCTATTTGTATGAGTTAAGCGGGGATTGCTCTCATTGCTTTAAATGTATTAAAATATTATTTGAAGCAATTTTTTATTTATTATTTATTTAATAGTTTGGGAAAAATTTAAACAACGTGAAGTCAGGACGGACAAGGTGACAGCTGTTTCGATTATACTTTGTAAATCTCTTCGAAGCTTTTTCTGACGGGAGTGGGAATTGAACCCGCACTCCTACGATGGATGAAGTATTGCAAACGCATTCAGCCACGTCATGCATTAGTTGTTGTAAACCTTATGCCAACTGCCTGCTTTGCTTATTTTGCTTTTTGCGCTGTACATACTTCGTATGTGTTCATGTGTTCAAAGTTGTGCGTTGGTAAGGCGGTTTTAAAGAAACAGGTATTGTTGTTGCTTATGTTCTATTTATAGAACTACAACGAATTAACCAATGTTGTCTATTTGTACGAGTTAAGCGGGGATTGCGCGTATTGCTTTAAATGTATGAAAACATTTATTTGAAGCAATTTTTAATTTTAGAATTTATTTAATAATTTGGGATAAATTTAAGCGAAGTGACATCAGAACGGACAAGGCGACGGCTGTTTCCATTATACCATGTAAATCTCTTCAAAGCCTTTTCTCCCGGGAGTGGGATTTGAACCCGTACTCCTACGAGGGTTGAAGTGTAAAAACGCATTCAGCCACGTCATGCCTTAGTTGTTGTAAACCTTACCCAATTGCCTTCTTTGCATATTCTGCTTTATGCACTGTATTTCGTATGTAATCATGTCTTTAAAGTTATGCGTTGGAAAGGCGGTTTTGAAGAAACAGGTTGATTGATAGAAGCAGCTGTCGCCTCGTCCGTCGTGAACAAGTATTGTTGTTGCTTATGTTCTATTTATAGAAATACAAAGAATTACGCAATTTTTTCTATCTGTATGAGTTAAGCGGGGATTGCTCTCATTGCTTTAAATGTATGAAAATATTTATTTGAAGCAATTTTTAATTTATAATTTATTTAATGGTTTGGGAAAAATTTACACAACGTGAAATCAGGACGGACAAGCTGACAGCTGTTTCGATTATACCTTGTGAATCTCTTCAAAGCCTTTTCTCACGGGAGTGGGAATTGTACCCGCACTCCTACGATGGTTGAAGTATTACAAACGTATTCAGCCACTTCATGCATTAGTTGTTGTAAACCTTATCCCTACTGCCTGCTTTGCATATTTTGTCTTCTTCGCATATTTTGCTTTATGCACTGTACATACTTCCTATGTAATCATGTATTTAAAGTTATGCGTTGGTAAGGCGGTTGTAAAGAAACAGGTATTGTTGCTGCTTATGTTCTATTTATAGAACTACAACGAATTAACCAAAGTTTTCTATTTGTATGAGTTAAGTGGGGATTGCTATCATTGCTTTAAATGTATGAAAATATTTATTTGAAGCAATTTTTAATTTATAATTTATTTAATAGTTTGGGAAAAATTTAAACAACGTGAAATCAAGACGGCCAAGGTGATAGCTGTTTCGATTATACCTTGTAAATCTCTTCAAAGCCTTTTCTCACGGGAGTGGGAATTGAACCCGCACTCCTACGATGGTTGAAGTATTACAAACGCATTCAGCCACGTCATGCATTAGTTGTTGTAAACCTTATCCCAACTGCCTGCTTTGCATATTTTGCTTTATGCACTGTACATACTTCGTATGTAATCATGTGTTTAAAGTTGTGCGTTGGTAATACGTATTTAAAGAAACAGGTATTGTTGTTGCTTATGTTCTATTTATAGAACTACAACGAATTACACAATGTTGTCTGTTGCTTTAAATGTATGAAAACATTTATTTGAAGCAATTTTTAATTTATAATTTATTTAATAGTTTGGGAACAATTTAAACAACATGACACCAGGACGGACAAGGCAACAACTGTTTCCATTATACCTTGTAAATCTCTTCAAAGCCTTTTCTCCCGGGAGTGGGATTTGAAACCGCTGTCCTACGATGGTAGAAGTGTTACAAACGCATTCAGCCACGCCATGCCTTGGTTGTTGTAAACCTTATCCGAACTGCCTTCTTTTTATATTTTGCTTTATGCACTGTGCATACTTTTTATGTAATCATGTGTTTAAAGTTATGAGTTGGTAAGGCGATTTTAAAGAAACGGGTATTGTTGTTGCTTATGTTCTCTTTATAGAACTACAACGAATTAACCAATGTTTTCTATTTGTATTAGTTAAGCTGGGATTGCCCTCATTGCTTTAAATGTATGAAAATATTTATTTGAAGCAATTTTTAATTTATAATTTATATAATAGTTTAGTTAACTGTTAGCACTCCTACGATGTTTTAAGTGTTACAAACGCATTCAGCCACGTCATACCTTGGTTGTTGTAAACCTTATCCCAATATCTTTCTTTGCATATTTTGCTTTATGCACTGTACATACTTCGTATTTAAGCATGTGTTTAAAGTTATATAAATGTATGAAAACATTTATTTCAAGCAATTTTTAATTTATAATTTATGAAAATTTTAAACAACATGACATCAGGACGGACAAGGCGACAGCGGCTTCGATTATACCTTGTAATTCTCTTCAAAGCCTTTTCTCCCGGGAGTGGGATTTGAAGCCGCACTCCTACGATGGTTGAAATGTTACAAACGCATTAAGCCACGTCATGCCTTAGTTGCTGGAAACTTTATCCCAATTGCCTTGTTTGCATATTTTGTTTTATGCACTGTACATACTTCGTATGTAATCATGTGTTTGAGATTATGCGTTTGTAAGGCGGTTTTAAAGAAACGGGTGTTGTTGTTACTTATGTTCTATTTATGCAACTACAACGAATTAACCAATGTTGTCTATTTGTATGAGTTAAGAGGGGATTGCCCTCATTGCTTTAAGTGTATGAAAACGTTTATTTGAAGCAATTTTTAATTTATAATTTATTTAATAGTTTGGGGAAAATTTAAACAACGTGACACCAAGACGGACAAGGCGACAGCTGTTTCGATTATAACTTGTAAATCTCTTCAAAGCCTTTTCTCCAGGTATTGGGATTTGATCCCTTACTCATACGGGTTGAAATGTTACAAACGCATTCAGCCACGTCATGCCTTCTTTGTTGTAAACTTTATCCCAATTGCCTTCTTCGTATATTTTGCTTTATGCACTGTACATACTTCCTATGTAATCATGTATTTAAAGTTATGAGTTGGTAAGGCGGTTTTAAAGAAACAGGTATTGTTGTTGCTTATGTTCTATTTATAGAACTACAACGAATTACGTAATGTTTTCTATTTGTATGAATTAAGCGGGGATTGCTCTCATTGCTTTAAATATATGAAAACATTTATTTGAAACAATTTGTAATTTATAATTTATTTAATAGTTTGGGAAAAATTTAAACATGACATCAGGACGGACAATTCGACAGCTGTTTCGATTATACCTTGTAAAACTCTTCAAATCTTTTTCTCCCGGGAGTGGGATTTGAACCCGCTCTCCTACGATGGCTGAAGTGTTACAAACGAATTCAGTCACGTCATGGCTTGGTTGTTGTAAACCTTATCCCAATTGCCTTCTTTGTATATTTTGCTTTATACACTGTACATACTTCGTATGTAATCATGTGTTTAAAGTTATGTGTTGGTAAGGCGGTTTTAAAGAAGCAGGTATTGTTGTTGCTTATGTTATATTTATAGAACTACAACGAATTAACCAATGTTGTCTATTTGTATGAGTTAAGCGGAGATTGCCCTCATTGCTTTAAATGTACGAAAACATTTATTTGGCGTGGTTGCCACGCCAAACCAGCAAATCGTCACAAAGTAAGTGCAATATTTCTTGCCACTTTTTTTTTTTTTGGTTATAATAAACTATATAAAAACCGTGGAAAATATCTATCTATATTCTGAGTGCCACACGCGTAGTAAGCGTATTCAGCCGCGAAAAGTGTAAAATTTTGGTGTCGAAAAGAAAAAGAAGTGCAAACGCGAAACATTAACGTTTTTTATAATTCCTTGTGACTATCTGGTCTGTCCCCCCACCAGCGATAAAGCTCTGCGGACACAGCACAAGGAAGCGGTTCACAAAACCTCACTGTCATATAAAAAATTTTCACGCCATTCGATTGAGGTAATCTTTCAATTTTCCTTTGTGTCACTCTAATTTGCACTAATCTAAGAAATTTTCGTTACACAGTCTCTTTTTGCACAAGATTTTTATTAAATTTTTACACTTTTAGTCGAGTTTCATATCAGCGCGCGCACTTATTTTATAATAAAATTGAACGTTGAAGTGGCGAGTGGCCCCCTTTATTTCACACAATACACGTTGGTGTTGCTCCTCCCGCGCCCTGTTTTACGCAAAAAATAATCTGCAACTTAAAAAAAAAAAAATAAACAAATTAAGAGTAATAACTAAAGTTTTGCGTAAATTAATAGTTGTTGGTTGGGCGATTGCTCAGGTTTATTCAGATTTATATCCCTTTTTTAATTCGTTCACAACTTTTCATCCATGAACATGGAATCGTACATCAGATTGGCCGATCGAATAGTCGAGTTCGAGGCCGACTTTAATGACATAAGTGTGGCTCTGCACACAGTACACACTCTAGAAATACAGCAAAAAAAGTTGCAAGCCAAGTGGACAAAAGCAGAGACCGCCCTCGATGAGTTACTTGACTCGGACACGCTTGAAGCGAAAAAGATTTCATCGGTCAAGATCAAGCATAAAGCGGCATATGCCGTATTCCTGCGATGCATGTCCAACATGGCTGAACTTCAAGCTAAATTGAAGCAGGAAAAGGATAGTGAGGTTCGACCCGAAGGAGAACGCGCGCGTGAACATAGTATCCGCTTGCCAGCTTGCGATACTGAGGTATTCAAGGGTGACTACCTATCTTGGCCAAAATTTCGTGACCTGTTCACGGCCATCTACAAAAACAACAGTCGCCTAAGCCCAGTAGCAAAGTTGTTCCACCTTAACCAAAAGACTCAAGGTGGGGCAAAGGACATTGTGAAGAAATGCCCCTTGACAAATTAAGGCTTCGAGACAGCCTGGAAAAACCTATGTGAGAGATACGAGAATAAACGGATTCTCGTAAACTCTCAGCTACAACTTTTGTTCAATCTAACAAAGATAGATAGCGAGTGCGGCAGCTCAATTAAAAATTTACAGCCCGACATAAATAATTGTTTGGCATCCCAGAAAACCCATCAGATAAATGTTTCAAATTGGGATGCGACCATCACCTATTTATGCTCGACAAAATTACCAGAAAATACGTTGGCTCTATGGGAGCAGAGCATTGACCACAAAACGGACTTATCCAAGTGGGAGGATATGGACAAATTCCTATCCAATCGATTTCAGACACTTGAAACAGTGTCTGGTTTTATAGGGAATTCCATTTCTAAAGTGCAAAACTCAAACGCGTCGCGACAATTGACAGAAACCCCTAGGAAAAGACTTGGTACTTTTCAAACAAAATTATCTAAGCAAACAATAAAATCAACGTGTAAAATGTGCAAATCCGCTGAGCACAGATCAGGCAACTGTTCACGCTTCTGCGAATTCACGCTAGTGGATAGAATCAAATTCGTTAAATCCACAAATGGCTGCCTGAACTGTTTATCCCCAGGACACGCAGTGACGAGGTGCAACAGTTCTTAAAACTGTTCCAAATGCCACTCTCGTCACCACACGCTCCTGCATGCGGATACACTTCAGCAAACTGCGGTGTGCAACCCTTTCAAAGATGCGGATAATACCCCGTCAACTTCGGCACAGGCGCGGAAAAGACAGGATTCGGTACAACCACCCTTCTCAACGAATGTCAAATCCTGCCATGCCAATTCCAGCACAGGTGTGCTTTTAAGAACTGTTCGCTTACACATTCACCATAATAGTACCAACCTCTCCACGCGTGCATTAACTGTTTCTGGGTTTGAATATTCCTTTATAACTTAAAGACTGAAACGTAGCATCAATTTGCCAGCGAGGAAAATGCATGCCCAGGTTTCAAGCATCAGCCCAGGTGAAAGAATCATCCAGCATTGAATTACCTTCACCAGTGGATCCCTGCTTCAGCCGGACTACACTCGTTCTCGTTCTAGCTAAACTCAGTGGGAATCTTCCATCCTGCCATATCAACGCAATGACTATGCAGGCATTCCCAGACTTGGTTTTGGCAGACAAGAGATTCTACGTCAACGAAGACGTAGACCTCATACTTGGCGGAGATATATATCCCCAAATTATAATGAGCGGTATAAAAAAGAATGTACTAAATACACTCCTGGCCCAAGACACATTGTTCGGTTGGATACTAACCGGTCGAATCGAAGCACCAAGTTCAACGAAGAGCATCATGTCATTTTACAACGAGGTTGCGTTGGACAATCAACTAAAAGCTTTCTGGGAGGTGGAAAATGTGCCCAAAAATAAAATATTAAACGAAGAAGAAAGGTATTGCGAAAAACTATTTAAAGCGACAACGATACGAAATGAGAATGCAAGGTACACCGTGCGCTACCGTTCAGGCAGGATTACCCTAATAATATTAATTTAGGACTGTCCCTGAAGCGCGCAGGCTCTCAATATGAAACGCTCGGACATATGAGAAAAATAAAAAACATTATTCCATCCGATGAATCGGACAACTATTTCCTGCCCCACCACGCCGTTGTAAAAGCAGAAAGTACAACCACCAAAGTACGCGTAATATTTAATGCCTCGACCCCTACGGCGAAAGGCACCAGCTTAAATGATATTCTCCTCCCAGGCCCAGTGCTACAAGCCGATTTACTCATACTAATATTACGATGGAGACTATACAGTTACGTCTTCAATAGCGACATCGAAAAGATATATCGACAAATTTGGGTGAATGAAAATCACGCCAAATTTCAACGCATTGTGTATCGCACTATCCCGAATAACCCTATTAGTCTCTACGAATTAAAGACGGTTACCTTCGGAGTGAATTGCGCTCCCTATCTCGCGATAGGAACGCTCCTACAACTGGCTGACGGCGTAGCAACTTCACACCCTACAGCGGCTAGCATACTAAGAGAGAGTGTGTACGTAGATGATGTTTTATCTGGAGGACACACAATAGCGTCAACCACCAAAGCAAGAAACGAGATTCGCGAAGCCTTACACTCAGCTGGCTTTCCATTATGCAAGTGGACTTTAAATTGTAAGGAAAGGACATCCCAGAAACGGATTTGTTCAGCGAGGACTTGCTAGCATTCGAAGAAGCTTGTTCGGTAAAGGCCCTGGGAATACGATGGAACGCTTACTCAGATGTATCTTATTTCAAAGCAGGAACCCTAGAGAATGGCGGAAACAACACCAAACGAGCAATACTATCCGCTATAGCCAAACTTCTCGACCCTTTGGGCTGGCTTGCGCCAATGGTCATTATGGCAAAAATACTCATGCAGAATATATGGTTAGAAGGCTTCGGTTGGGACGAACCGGTATCGACCAGTACGCTGGAATGATGGAAAACCCTCACCGACCAATACTATGGGATCGATAAAATCAGGATACATAGATGGGTAAACTTTTCACCAGAAACCGACATCGAGATCCATGGATTTTGTGACGTATCCGAGAAGGCTTATGCAGCAGCCGTTTACATGCACGTGAAAACGGATAAGGACATCTGGACAAATCTGCTGCTAGCCAAAACCCGAATAGCTCCAGTGAAAACTTTTTCTCTTCCACGATTGGAACTTTGCGGAACCGTGCTGTTAGCGGAAATCACAGAATAAATTTTAAGGAACCTCAAATAGGGACCACTGAAAGTCCACCTTTGGACGGATTCAACTACCGTACTCGCATGGATACGAAAGCCGCCCTGTTCCTGGTCCACTTTCGTCGCACATCGGATCACCAAGAATACCGACATGGTCGGTAGCAAGGACTGGCTTCACGTGAACTCGGGGTCAAACCCAGCAGATTTAGGCAGTAGAGGATTACCTGCGTCAGAGCTGGTCAATAATTCGTTTTGGTGGCAGGGACCTTCTTGGCTGCAAGAAGACACCTCCGTAGAGGAAATGAAGGCGAGGACCTGCGCAACGACAACCGTACATACTACCGATATTCTTCAACGCTTTTCCGACCTACCTAGGGCTTTACGGGTATTATCATACGTTATGAGGTTCTGCCGGAGACCTCACTCTAAAACAAAAAATTCGTTTCAGGGCAAGTCACCCTTAATCTCCCCTAATGAGATCAAAGCAGTAACACAATTTGTCATTAAAATCTATCAGAAACAACATTATAGTTCAGAATATAATGATTTAAATGCCGGAATACCAATTGAAAGGAAAAGTGCAATATTCTCACTTAATCCCTTCTTAGACCAAGATGGCATCATTCGGGTAGGAGGGCGACTCGGGGCGTCACAGGACTTAGCTTTAAATGAACGCCACCCAATCCTCCTCCCATATAACTGCCGGTTATCCCTTCTGACAGTCCTAATGTTTCATCAATGAAGTCTGCATTGGGAAAATCAACTCATGCTGCGTCTGATACGCACCCAACACTGGATACCTAACATGAAAACCATGATTAGGGCAACAATTCACAATTGCAAAGTTTGCACTATACACCGAAAGCGGACTCAGACCCAGCAAAACAAAAACCTTTCTAAGATGAATGAAAATTGTCGTCATTATTATAATAATCTGAAGAAAGACTTCTTTGCCTATGGCAGAAGTCCTCAAATATGGCGGTATAGGAGGTATAAGCGCTCTAGGGGCGTCTTATTTTTTACGAATAGATACATAATCAAAATTTGAACGAACAAATATTGTTCAGACCTGTTTAGTGGGATTCAAGGGGTTGTGTAGCGCAATACATAGCTTCTCCAACCCAATTGTCAACCTCACCTTCGAGCGGCGAATCCCGTTTCACTAACAGACGAGGCTCTGGCGACCCCAAGCTCCTCATGGAACTTGGGGGTGGGGAGGGAGGGATGGCCTGAAGGTGTAATGTGGCCATATAAATCGTTCCCGAGATGGTCGGGCCGGCACCTTAATGGTGCTGTGTTACCGGAGCGTATCGGATTTGTATCCGACAAAGGACCATCACATCGATAACACTCCCCAAAGCCTTCGGGGAGTAACTAATCGCTACAACAACAACAACAACAGACCTGTTTAGTCAAGCAATCAGATTTAATATGTTATAACCCAACCATCAAAGTAAACGTAATGTAAGTCTATAATAAAGTTTTCCCAAACAACTACTAGCATACAAAACGTTCGTGTTTGTTCACAAACTGTCTAAAAATACGCATGACATAATCGTCACTTTAAACTGTAAAATTTTCTAATTTTCTCTTTGTGTAAAGGATGTGAGGGACATTATTTAGTTCGATTGGGGGTAAGCTGGTATAGGCGTTCAACGATTTCAAAACTATTTTTGTCTGGTAACGTAAAGTTCATTCATGGGCTCGGTTGTAATTTTTCCCATACACGGTTTTTGATTACAACTGTATGTGCCTTATGGCCTAAGTCACAATCGAAGATTTTGGGATTATTGGATACATGTAGGTGCTTCAAATATGGTATGTATTCGAATGATCCGAAATAAATGTAGCGAATAGCATTGCTGTTATTTTCTGATGCCGATGTGCACTGCCACACAACTGGACAATGAGCCTAATCGTTTGCCCATAGTGGCAAGAGTGGCCATATTAGGAAAAATACACAAATTTCCCTCAGAAACATTTTAAACCTTTTGGCAATTCAGGAGTCACAAACTACTTCGGTTGGAATTGCAAACCATTTTGTGAGAGATGTGCTTCTTAGCGTTTTATTTATTATTTGACCACAAAGTCAATCTTTACCATTTTATTTTCTAAAACAACGAATGCATACTCAATAGCGTCCAATAATCTATTACGGCGTTTCAAAACCAAAACAATAACCAAACTAATTCATGTTCAGATCTTTACCTCTAATATGTAGCCAGTGCGGGAGTATTGCTTGGTTGTTCGTACAGTAAGAAGCAAACTGAAAAATTACAGAAGTGTTGCCAGGCCTGTGTTGTGAATGCGCTTGGTTACTTTCGAATTGCTTCGTGCTCACTAAGATTTGGCATTCCCTTTGCTTCCAGCATACCCACCCTTACAGCAGCGATGTCGACCTGTACACAAATATTTAAAGGGTTATTAATTACCAGTTTTAAAAGACCAACTTCATGTCGATTCTTTCAAAGAGCGCACATTTTTACTCACGCTCACGGACTTTTGCTTGTAGCAGGATCAGCCAGTAATGGGCTGTCCGTACGAAGGCTGAAATACGCCATTGTCAGAACAAGTGGGTTTTTAATCGGTCGGTAAATTGTAATGTCTTCGGATCCACGTCGATCTTAAAGGATTCATTTTTGTAAAGTTTTAGATTTTTTTAATGATTTCTTTAATTGAAAGGAAAGCTAGGATTCGATGTTATAGTCAGTAAACGCAAAGGTCAGAAAGCATCTGTACCACAACATATCGAAGAAGCCAGTTCAAATAGATCGAGCGTTCTAGTAACGGCCAAGGAAGAACACACTGAGCTTATTGCAGTTTTAGTTGAAGAGCTTCGTGCTTTGGTAAATAGACAATTGTCCGGCAAGTAGAATACAAATGCAATTTGTTGCAGTTTTCCAGGTGGCTAGTTTTGTTGCACCAACCAAGAGGGTCCACACGAAACGCCTAGAAGCTAAGTTCCAAAACCTGCAAGAAAAATGTTGGTCAAAATTATGATGCACCTTACAAAACAAATGATAATTCATGGGTACCGGAAAAGGTGCTGAAGGTCGGTAAAGCGCAGACATGACACCCAACATATTCTGTACCTGGAAGCAAAGTACCAGGCGCAGCACCACCTGCAGCCGCAACTGCCGCTACAGCGTTAAATGGGCTTAATGGATTGAGACCAACAGCTGGTATTGCATCGGTCACATCGCTGGGCGTAGGTGCGACGGTAGTTGATTTCTGTTTTCACTTCACGGCATCAGTGTCAGAGCTTTCAGAACGGCGAGATCTGCAGCTCTTCCCAAGTCCCAATAATGGAGTTTGTTGTTTTGATTTCTTCAACTTTCTCGTTCTGATCGTCGAGCAGTTTCACGCTAACCACTTTATACTTTTCAATTAGTTGCTTCCGTTTATCCAGTTTTATTGCTATTATGTTCACCATATCGGAAGCGTTTGCCTTCATGGTTTTAGCTTAATGCCATCCACTTATTGCTCTAATATTCGTATGATCTCAATCGTGCGTTGTGCTGTCATCAACTTTCGCTCCGCAGTGCGTATCTTTTGTGAGATTGCCACTTGTCCTTGCTCCTTTTCAAATGTTTCTCCTTGTGGTTCCCCTCGCGTTCACGAGGCTTCTCTAATTCAGGTAATTTTAATTGCTCTTCATTTCACGTCGTTGAGTATGTGCATCGCCAAGATGTTTTGTCTTGTCGAAATTAATTGCTGCGTTTTGTCTAGAAGTTTGCGAACCAATTCCATACCACGAAACTCGTCCATTCCGCGAATGAAGTCCATATACTCATCGAATAGTACGCCAGTTTCATAGCTAAATGTCCTCATTTCATTGAAGTCCGAATTCAGGTTATTGCGGCACGCATCACCCTCTGGTATATCAACACAGCGAACACTGCCGACTTTCTCGAAAATACGTTTAAAAGTACTTTCGCTAGGATGACGCTTTCATCTTTGTCCATATGTCTTGGACCACACCATCTTATAAATAAATGCAATGTAGTGTATATGGACGTTCACCTGCCTTCATTTGATCCATACTGTGAGCATCGCGAAAGAATGAGCCCCAATCCTGACGCGTCGGAAATTCAGTAGATGTATGCGAGGTCTGCGTTTATTGCTGACTAGAGCGCAACGCATCATCGCAGACAGAAAAACAATTACTTGTAGTTACATTATGTGTTTGTGGTGGCAAATTACTACGATGTGTTACTGGACGTTTAATACTTGAACCAACTTGTTGTTTCAATATACGGGTTCAGTCACGCCCCATATGCATGCAAGTTAAAAATTTTACGCACGGCGTTATTCATTTGAGTATTCATAGCTTTTTTTTCTATGGCCAAGAAGAATATATGCCCTCCAACGTAGCCTCCCACACCTATTATGTTGTAATGTGGCTTCAACTTAGTAGCAAACAATTTTTCAAATACATTTTGATGCAGTTTTCCAGGTTGCTAGTAGCAGACCCAAACTTGTAAAGAAAAAAAAATTCATTAATAAGCGCATCAATGCGCAACGCAAAGGTGTGACAACTAGCGGAGCGGCCGACGCCGCAGTTGGAGCACCCCTTTGCAATGCCGGTAACCTAGAAAAAGATAAAAAAAAAACAATCATCCCGGTGTCCTGTCCACCATCCGCGCCAATTTCCCGGAGCTCCACGCCAGTCATTTAAAAAGAAAAGAGAGAACAAATAATTGTCAATACGATAAAAGAAAAATTTTTCAATAAAAATACAAGAAAATCTAACCTACAACATACTTACTCGTGGTCGTTTTTTTAATGGAAATGTTACGTCACGTACCGGTTTGACAAGTTCACCACAGCAACCATTGCCTACAATGGAACGAGAAAACTAAAGAGTTGCCATGTTCGTTAACTCGACCACCAAATGGTGCGTTGCCCTACGTTTCTGTCGGTGTCCAAGCACTCATTTTAACCACGATGTTCAAAACCTTGTACCACCAAAATCTGTGTTTTTAAAAAACCACAACCCCCGCGTTTCTTACGAATCCGTGCGAAGTTATTCAATGGATTAAAAAAAGGCATGAATACACTTTTTTTTTTTTTCAAAATAATAATAATAAAAAGTTTTCATTTTTTACAAATAACAAAACGAAAACCAAAACAAAAATCAATTCAAGTATGGTGCCGCAAACCCCATGACTTCCACCTCAAGTGCATCCGTTTTCGGTGCAGCGATAACGCAGCCGAAGACGCATATCGCTTCGGACAATCCCCGCACCATTACGGGTAAAAGCCCATATGCCCATTTAAATGGGCAACTAAATTGTTGAAACAACTAAGTGCCCGCTGACACACGCGGTAGCTAAACGGCCAATGGGGCACTGAATCCTGATGCGGCCTCCGCACCCATAACAGTCCTTCATAACCGCGGTAAAGGGTAGCGTACCACTTCGTAGCCCTCCCGTGCACCCTCACGACAATGGGCGTCCTTCTAGCACGGAGTACCCCGGGTCGACCCGCACCAACTCTTCCCTAACCGCCTGCTTCAGAACCTGGACCGGCAACGAACCCCTTCGCCACTCCTCATAGCGGATAGCCGCGACCACCTCAATGGGCTCCGCATCCCTCTCCGCAGACACAAGTGTAATGCAAATATACGGCATCTCTTAAAAAAGCTGAAACAAAAAGAAACCCAAAAACAAGTACTCATTAGAAAAAGAATTAAGAGAATTTAGTGTTTAGGTTATACTTACCCCTTACTCGATTTATACACGCTTCAATAAGGACGATACGGTCGTTATTAGTTAGTCACCACAATCATATATTACCGTATCCTTGAAAATTCCTGTTACCGGAAAACAACCAGTTGGCAACCGGCCGCACGACAACGGCAGTCCCATTAGTGCTGCCAAAAAGGAAAAAAACATTTGGTGGGTACCGAAAAACCCGAAAAAAACACAAAATCGGTACAGGACGAGGTGTGAACGTTACTGAAGCCTCGTGCAATCCCAACCCAATAGAGTCACACGCAAAGAACTAACAAAGGAGTTTTGCTTATTCTGTTTGGCCTCTGTATTTTTCGAGTTTTTTTTTTTTTTGGCTGGGGCAGGACATGTTGTTTTTAACAACCAACATCACAAACACTCATGCATCAAGCTTCCTAGTCCCGAAAGGAATTAGTCTCGGAATTAGAAAAAGTCAACTTTTCTACTGGCCTAGTTACGTAGTTTTCAATGACAAGCAAATATATATATATATATGCGTTTTCACTCCACAAACCCACCACACTAGCTATCAGCTGACAAAGAAAAATACGACAGGGTTGGACGTAACATTTAGCATAATGGTACGTGCAGATAGAACGCGTCGTGGATAACGCCTCGCCACTCGGGAAAATTCATGTCAGGGAATGGTAAATAACACAATTGCGCTTGGTGAAACTGTATTTAGTATTCCGTTTAAACCACCTAGACATTTTCAACCACTTCATATAAGCACATGCAGTTGGTGGATTTTCGAATTTAGTTATGATTTTCGCTATTCGCCATGAGCTTTCGCATACAATTAAATGCATCATCTTGTTGGCTTTTTACGCTTATCTGAAAAGAAAATGTTTCGCTTCTAAGCACCGCAAAGACAGTGATAAGGGTGAATCGCTCCACGCAATGATAAAATATCTACTGACTACTTTAAATACGCAATGATCTGGGTGAGCGGCTTGGAATCACGTCCTTTCCAACCTCCCACTCATATCTCCAGCTCCAGTAACTTTGCGGGGGTGGCTTGGAATCACGTCCGTTCCAACCTCCCACACACCGCAATCCTACTAATTGTGTTAACTAATCATCAGCTGCTCGAAATCACGTCCATTCCGACAGCACTATCTAATAATATAATACATAATTTATAAAATAATTGCACTGTAGCGCGCCGCACCCAACCAACCGCACGGCCACTCGCCCCGGCACATCCATAAGATGCCAACCCTCGTCCAAAAAAGAAAGGGAAGTCGCCCTGAGAGCGATACGATACGTCAGACGCTGGAACGGAGACCTTGGGCCCAGGAAAACCTCAAAAACTGCGAGTCTGGAACGGAGACCTCGGCCTCTTCATCCAACCAAAAAACTGCGAGCCTGGAACGGAGACCTCGGTCTCTCCGTCAAACAATAGAAAAAAAAAGTTCTGCCAGTCTGGAACGGAGACCTCGGCCTCTTCGTCCAGCCTTACCTTCGACTATGTATTACTTCATGAATTTTTATATTTAAGAAATATTCACTTATATCTTTTCATAACCGCTCATTTTCATCCTAGCTTAGGTGGCATGCGGAGCAAGTCGGGCAGGACTCCCGGAAACCCATGACGCTGGCGAAATACGTGATCTAGGTTAAGTTTAATTTTAATGCAAATTTTTTTTCGTCCTCTTCCGGGGGGGGGGCATGTTTAGGCAAGATGCCTAGCTTTTGCGCATCTGATTGTCAGAACTCATGCACATGCACGTCGGCGTTGACTTGCCCCTCAAAACGGAGGATTTTTTCGGGCCAACGGTTGTCGCCGGCGATACAACCGGCCTCTTGAATTTTAGCAACCAACCAGCTCACACCCGCCGCCAGCGATCTCTGCCGTTTTCTGCCATACACTGACGTAATATTGTACCCAAGTTATTTTATATTATTACCCAATAAAGTTCACCCATTATAACGAGAAATCTCGTCTTATCTTTTTGTTCCAAATGTTAAAAGGTGCCTCATTGAGGTGAAAGTTAGGGAAAACAGCGAAAATAACCGTTTTATAAAAATATTATTAAGATTAAAATCAATACAAATAAAATTACCTATCGAACGGTGTACGAGTCAAGTTCCTGTCTTAAATGGTTTCACTTTTACTGACGAAATACAAAAAAATTTTTCTGAAAAATCGTGGTTTTTCTTAACTTTGACCTCAATGAGGCACGTGTTAACATTATCGGATTGGCCTGAAACTTTGTATGCATCATTTTCTAATCTATTGGCATATCTTAGGGGGGCGCCCCAGCGGAAAATATAAAACTGATTTTTTGTGGCCACCCTAATCGTCTGATTACAGTTTTACAACAAAATTATTTAAGTGTCACTTGGGTCAAGTGATCGAATAGAATTGAATTTATTTGACAAAATTTTTTTCTATTATACAAATATTTCCTATATACTAGAATACCTATTTACACTAATCCTTAAAAATTAATGTACATATATTCATGTATGCAGGTCAGCATATAGAGTCAGTATGCAAGTCAACGAACTATTTGAATACATATGTTCATATGCGTAAT
The DNA here is from genome assembly GCF_040869045.1 of Eurosta solidaginis. NCBI lineage: Eukaryota > Metazoa > Arthropoda > Insecta > Diptera > Tephritidae > Eurosta > Eurosta solidaginis. The sequence goes on from NC_090324.1 coordinate 187,578,858, forward strand.
ATGTATGTACTCAGTTCGCTGGGCAATGCAATTGATTGACAAACGTAAACAAATATGAATGATGCATATAGAAATGCATAAGTACTTATTGTATTAAAGTTGATTTCACTCTTTATTTTGGGCAATGGTACACGAAAAATGTTATGTATGTACATATGTATATAGGAATTTAATATAATGTAAGCAAACTGGATTTTAAGACATACTATACTTGCTCCTTTTTAATTTTATCAACAAATTGGCGGGACAGGATCTGCTGTCTCCGAACGGCAGCTGCATTGCAGTTGAATTTTCACCGAGAAGCTTTTCATGACAGAAATACACTTGGAGTGATTGCCAAACCACCGACCTCGCTGAGAAAAACTTTTCCTAAATTTTGATGCTGGTTTGCATGGGACTTGAACACAGCTCATTCTGAGTGCTAGACGGAGCAGAATACTCAACACCACAACACAGCGTCCGCCTGTAGTGTGATTAAGGCAGGTGTAAAAAACTCACGTCCCCCAATATTTTTCAAATTTTGAAAAATGAAAAAAACAGAACAATAATTATCATTAGAAAAAAATTATTGTTCTGGCCTTGAGCTGGAATCGAACTTCGAATCATTTATCAATAGGCCGATAAAAACAAAAACAATTGTTAACAATAATTTTCAATAAAATACCCTATTTGAAACACATGTCCGATTTTGAAGGCAATTCCAGCGATAAATCAAGCTCTAAAGGAAGGTGTTCACTATCTCGTCAAGAAGATTTTTTTGGATTTAATGACTCAGATATCGCAGAAACTTATAATTAAAATTTTCAGTCAGTAAATAATATTATAATCACTCATCCTTCAGCAAATTCGTCTAATAATTCAGACAACTTACTAACTAGCTCTTCCAATTTTCAGTCAGAACCTGACTTTTCCAATTCTCATTCCACTTCAAATTCTTCTCATTTGCCGTCAACAAATAATTCTTCAAATTTACAATCGAATAACAATATTTCAATCATGGCAACCTCAGAACAGAAAAAATCGTTCATTAGCAGTTGCGCCTCAATTATTAGAGAAAACTACAGCGGCGATCCACTGAATCTTTTATCAACAAAATAAATTTAATTAAAGGCTTCTAAGATCAAAATTTAAATAGCACTTGTATAGCATTTTTGAAATCCAAACTTGAGGGAAAAGCACGCGAAGCATTGTCAACCGTGACAAATTCAGTTGATGACTTAAAGACTGCCTTGAGAAATAGAATAAAACCGGAAAATTCGAAAGTTGTTTCTGGTAAAACCGCGTCCTTACATGCCATCAATAATAACTACTCGGACTTTGCTAAGCGCGTTGAAGAACTATCGGACACATTGGAACGTCTTTGATTATTGAAGGCATGACACAAGCCAAGGCACATGAAATGGCCGTAGAGCATACAGTGAATGTGTGCAGGTTGAACACTCATTAAGAATAAGTCAAATCCATCCGGGCTTCAACTACCTTCAGTGATTCAAAATGATAGTTGAACGTAATAATGAAGTTAAAGAAAGACAAATGCTAGCATTTCGTTCTCGTTGTAATTGGCCAAGTAGTTTTCGAAGAAATTATGGAGGTAATAATTTCAATAGTAGGTACGACAATCCAAGATTTAGCAACAACAATACAAACAATTACAATAATAATAATTACAGGTACAATAGTTCTAATAGAAGTATTAATTCCAGATACAGTACTAATGGAAACAATCAGCCAACTAGTAGTAACAATAATGCTACTAATAATAATAGACTTTCAAACTCGCGAAGTAATCCCAATTTACGCTCTTTAAACGTAAACGACCCTCAGGAGCGAACACTGAGAGATCTGGATCACGATTTAGACAATTAATGAAATCTTCTTCAAAAATATCAAATATCTGCCTGAACCTTAATTATTCAGATTTTATTGTACTTCAATGTAGCGATTCCTACAAACCTTGTACTTTTCTAGTAGATTCTCAAGCAGATATTTCTTTAGTCAAAATTTCAAGTTTATCTCAAAATTGTAACTTTAATAGTAACGAAATTATTAATATAACAGGCGTAACAACTGAAACAGTTTAAACTTTAGGCACCTTAAAAACCAATTTAATTCCACATAATTTTTTAATACGGCATACTTTACATGTAGTTAACGACGATTTCAATATACCCTCAGACGGAATACTGGGCAAAGACTTTTTAAAATTAAATAAATGCATTATTAATTATGCAAGCGATAGCATAAATATTAATACCGGCTTAGAAAATCTAAATATACCAATTTGAAACGGCACAAGTACCGATTTTTTAGTTATTCCTCCAAGATGCGAAGTTTTTCGTTTATTTAAATTACCAAAATGCGACAATACTATTTTTGTAGACTCACAAGAAATCTGTAGTGGTGTTTTTACGGCAAAATTGATTGTTGAAACAAATTATCCAGTTATAAAAATTTTAAATGTTACTGACGAAGTAAGACATGTCAACAATTGCAATACCGTAACAGAAGATATCACCAACTACAATGTCTACAAAATCAATGAAACTTCTAAAGATCAAAAACGCTTAGAAGAATTAACGAAAATTTTGAAAAATCAAATGCAAGGTTATGCTCAAAAACAATTGCTAGATTTATGCTTGAAATACGCCGATGTATTCGCTTTAAAAATTTATCGTATGACTTTAAATAACTTTTACGAACAAAAACTACGTTTAACTGTTAAAAATCCAGTCTATATAAAAAAATATCGTTTACCATATACATAACGTGAAGAAATTAATAAACAAGTCGAAAATTTTTTCTAATTACAACAGTCCTTTAATTTGGCTACCGAAAAAAGATCTTACAGGCCAAAAGTCTTATCGTATGTGCGTTGATTTCAGAGCAGTCAACAAAAAGCTTATCACAGACAAATTTCCGTTGGCACGTGTAGACGACATACCCGACAATCTTGGCAGAGCCAAATACTTTTCAACTTTAGATCTTTTTTCTGGATTTTACCAAATACCACCTCATGTCAGTTCTAGAGACGTTACATCTTTCAGTACAGATCGAGGAGCTTTTCGTTGGAAAGTTTTACCTTTCGGTTTAAATATAGAACCAAACTCTTTTTCACGTATGATGTCATTAGCATTTTCAGCATTTCGCCAAATCAAGCTTTTATGTACATTGACGATGTTAACGCATCACCTCAAAAATTTAGAAAAAGTTTTCGAAACTTGTAGAAAATCCAATTTAAAGTTAAATCCCAACAAATGCAATTTCCTTCGTTCCGAAAAGTTAGGCCATAAATGTACCTCAAAAGGCTACCGTTACCAGGTATTTAGAAAAGTCACAAATCATAGTAACAGCGAACTTGTAACCATAGTTTGATTCTGGAAGTGGACCTATTGTATCGACAATTACTATCTCAAATGGTTTACAGGGTGTTGGCGTAAGGACAAGATTTTCTTTTTTTTTTGGGTCTCACTTTATTTAAAAGACATTTATTGCAATTTTTACAAATTTCGCTATATCACGTGTCATGTTTTTCCAGTAATATTTAGTTCTTAATTTGGCATATAACCTTTTTGTACCGCAATGACTGCCTAACAGTGGATCTTCGTGATAAATTGTCATAATTTTTTGTTCCTGTTCATTGTCTGTTACGGTCTCTACAGGGTCCGTCAATATTATTTGTAATGATTTTAAAATTTCATTTCAGCGGATTTTAAAATATGTAATTGTAAAATTATTGAAAAATATATATTTTTTTTTTTTAATTGTTTAATATTGTGATTGTCTGCTGCTTTTTCAAGCCTCGAATGTAACTCATCTAGATTCGTTATTTCGTTAACAGTCACGAGATTAAGTAAATTATATTTTTTATGTATTAAATGCGCATAAATTTGTAAATTGTAGATCTTCTTATTTTTATTATATTGTATGGTTGATTTTACTCGCGGTAACTTTTTTGAAAAATCGTATGAAAATTTGTCATAAGCTTGTACTTTATTATCGTTAGAAGTGGTATCATTTAAACTTATTTTTTCGTTTTGAAATTCTTCTTGCTTAGTTTGTGATCGCGTTTTAACGGACAAAACGTGTTTTGTCGAATCTCTAATTTCGTCTATACTTATACCCGAAAGAGCATCAGCCACACCATTGGATTTTCCTTTAATATATTCAATTGTAAAATTGTATTCTGATAAATCTAATCTGATTCTAGAGAGTTTCGAGGAAGTATCTTTCATATTAAATAGATAAACTAATGGTCTATGGTCTGATTTTACCGTGAAATGTGTACCGTAAACATACGGCCGAAAATGTTTAATAGCAAAATGTATTGCTAAAAGTTCTAACTCTATGGTGGCCTTTTTCTGTTCGGCCTTATTGAAAGAGTTTGATGCAAAGCAAATCTGTAAATCATTACCTCCATGTTTTTGGCTTAATGTAGCGCCACAACCACTCTTAGAAGCATCTACGGTGATAATAAATTCTTTTGAGAAATCAGGGTATTGTAAAAGGCGAGAAGACATTAATGAATATCTTAGTTTTTCGAAAGCATTTTTGCAAGCATCGTCCCAAACAAAGTCAACTTTTTTCCGATTTAAACGATTTAAAGGGGCTGTCAGTGACGCAGTATAGTTTGCAAATGTAGCGAATCGCCTTACAGCGTCTTTGTGTTTAGGCTTAGTATACTTTTTATTTGCGTCTATTTTTGAGTCATCTGGCAGCAGGCCAGACTAATCACCTTGCCAAATTCTTCTTTTCTAAAAGGGGATGATGTATCGTAACGTAGTGCCAGCTAGTCAGTTGTATAAAAAAACTAAAAAAAATTGCATGTATGCGCTGGGTGAGGGAGTCGAATGACGGAGAGAATTCTGATTGGCTGAATCTCCCGTTAAAATACATACCGACAAGGTTGCTGCTATGCGCAGTAGGTTTAGTTTTCAGTTTGGATTGATCCGGCGTGAAGTAAAAACGAAAAGCGAAAAAAATTAAAACTAAGACGAGAACTAAATTTTGAAAAATAAAAGTTTTAGGCATTTAATTGTACAGCCAATCCAAAAAGTCAATTTAATTAAAAAAGAAGTTAAAATTAAAAGAAATAGAGCTGTGTTTGCTTCTTGTGGCCTGTGCGCGCGTGCGGCTGCAAGCCCAAAAATAAGTTGCATCAAAATGCCACTTTACCACCTCATCCATATCCAGCTGATCCAAGCAACCTCATGGAAATCAATTGTACCGTACCACAACGCCCAGCTATAACCATACCATAACCAACCAATACGATGTTGGTTTTTCGTCATAGCCACAACCTTTGATTCTTCTAATTGGTGAATTTACTATCTTTTTGGAAATTTAGTTTTTGGTTTTGAATGTGTTTTGAACATAACTTCTCAATTCTGCAATTTTATTGATTTAGGCACCAATAACCGGTACTAATATATATGGTTAAGGAAAAATATTGTTATGACTTAGGCATTAGACATAGTCATCTTTGCCAGTGTCTTTACCAAAGGTATATATATATATATGTCTCCAGAAAAGGAAGAAGTTAGTTGTTGTACTGAAGAAGAATCTTACATAGATTGCCTAGTGGATCTACCAAATTATTAGAAATTTTTCCCTGCTAATTACATATGCAGAAGTAAGTAAGCAATTGTAGAGAAAAGTTGGGGCTGTTCTCTTGATCTGATGTTAGCAACAAAACGTCTTTTACGGGTAAATTTTTCTTACTATCCTCTTACGTTTTCTCGATTAAACTATACTCGCTGCTATTTCTTCAAATACACTCTTTTAAATGCACTACCTATTGTGTTCGTGGATACGAAAGTCAAACTGCTTCCGTGCGCAACAAAAAGGACTTTTAAATATTTTTGTTTTTAATAAAGGTTAAATTTTCCAGCAATTTTCTCTAATACACACATGTAACAAAAACACATTGTGCGGTTATAATATTGTACATATATGGAGTGATATGAACGAAATGGGTAAGAAAAAAGAAAGAAAAGATAACCTTCGCGCTGTTCGAACGTGTTTCTAAGCGCTCGCCTGTTTTTGCTGTTGAGTTTTATTATTGTGTTTTATTTTATTTTACTTCGCTCTTTGACCTTCAGTCTTTTGCCGCATTTTCGGTAGTATTTTAAATTTTTCTTGTACTCTTTGCTGTATTTTTCGATCGGATGACAGCCATTTAGCTTTGTGGATCAAATGTTTAAAGTTTGAGCTGGATTTGAAGATATTTCGGGAAATAGCGAAGTAGATCGTCCTCACTCCATTTATTATTATCTAAAATTGCTGCATTAGGTCCGTATTATGTATGTCACCATGAATGTTTGCGTCGCATTCACTCACATTCACCCAGAATTCGTATTTCATAACTTCTTTCGTATTCGCGTTTGTCGTCTTACGTAGTCATTGCGTATTCACTGAAACTGTCAAGCCCAATGCGTATCCAGTATAACCACTTATTACTTTTGTTATTTCGGAAAACTTTTCAGTGCGATTTTTTTGGAATAACATCGTTTTAACGAGCTGACAATATTGCAGGGAAACACCTGACAATTATAAGTAAGAGAAGACCATTGTGAATTGTGGTGAAATCGCATCTTCGCAAGCACTATAAATCCAGTTTAATTACCTATACCCAACATATTTCAACTAAACCGAGAAAAAAACACTAAAACTAAATGCGCAAATGCGCTGGAAACTGAAAAAGCTTGGGAGTGTCTGATTTTAACAATAAACTTTGAAATTTAAAAAATCGCGCTGGCTAGTCACTCGAATCGGTCAGTGGTCGAACGTGTGAGTGAGCTGCCAACAGCGCTGCCTGCCGCGCGCAATGAAACACATTAACGACGTGCGGGGAATCCGCTGTATTTCAATATTATAAAGTTTAGATACTTTGTTTCCGTGCTTCATTTATTTGTGTTATCCCTCTCATTAGTCGTCGTTCGTCTCGTCCGTCATATCGCGCGCTCGCGTATTCGTTTTTGTTGATTGATATTTATTGTCCTTCCCTTAGTGATTGTGTTTTTTTAAGCCCATGAGCAGTAACGAGAGTAGTTCGATAGTAAAAAAGCCAAGTGGAGCAGAATACAGGCAAAAAGCGAAAGAAAAGGAAAATAAGATAGAAAACATTTAAACTACAAACATTTTTTACGAGCTTTGCAGAAAGGAACGAAACGGAGACGAATACTGCACTATCGCCAAAATTGTCTATCCTTGGACCCTCTACCGCGGTTTGTTCATTCTCCGTTTCTCCGTCTAACACTAGCTCTATAGTAGCGATGCCAACGAACTACAACGAAGACGAAATTGTAATAGACGAAAATCCGTTTATTCCGACAAGTAACCCTGTACTGTGGCAAGTAAACGATGAATTACGAGATTATATTGTTAATAAAGGATTGCAACAAAACGAAGAATTAGATTTTTCTAGATCGGAAAGACAGTATAAAAATCAAAAAAGATTTCTGTCGAAAAATATGTTTGAGATAAAATTTTTTAATGGCGAAATTGTGAACAGAAGCTGGTTAGTATACTCAGAATCCACAGATCGTGTGTTTTCTGGTGCTTGCAAATTATATGGAGGAACATCCGTATTTGCTAAAAGTGGATTTAATGACTTGAAAAATTCTAACTTAATAACTGATCACGACAATTCTCCGGATCATCGTAAATGCTTGGACAATATGTATGTAGAGGAAAACTTTTACAACGATTGGATACGCAAATATTCAAACAATATAATGAAGAAATAACTTATTGGCGAAATGTATTAGTACGTGTAACGAAACAATTAAGTTTTAAGCTTCTCGTGGGCTTTCATTTCACGGTCAAAATGAAATTATTGGATCTGCACTAAACGTAAATTTTCTTGGATGTATTGAGCTTATATATAAATTTGATGCTTTCATGGCTGAACATTTGGTGAGATTTGGACAAAAATGCAGAGGTTCTCCATCGTACTTGTCATCCTCTATAACCGATAAGTTAGAAGGGAGGAGATCTTTCATCATTGATAATTATTATGCAGAGATTGATTGTCTTAAAGTCCACTTAAAAAACCGGAAAATTATTTATAATACAGTAAACACAAAGTTTGGTTTCTTATGGAAATTGCATGAACTAGATGACAGTGAATTTATTAGAAGAAAAGCAAATGAGTTAAAACAACTACATGCCACTGATTTGGAAAAAAATTTGGAGAAGAATGCGTCTGTTTGGCGCAGTTTTTAAAATCTGACATCGAGGCCGAGCATTCTATTTCTGCGAGAAGACCTAAGGGTTTGTTGCAGTTCATAAAAAGTTATAATATTTCATGCATGTTCCGGAATGTGGAGATAATATTAAGAATTTTTTTTGGCAATGAGGTCATTTCCAGCTGCACGCTCCGTCAGCAAAAACTTACAGCGCTCTCGCTAATGTACATAGAAAGTGATTTTTTACAAATTATTAAATTTGAAAAAAATGTAGAAAGATTTGCAAACGCAAAAATGTTTCACTTGTATGTTGCCTGCTTCTCGTCTTTTTTTACATCATGGGGGCGCCTATGGCGGTCAGAGCTCTTGATCAGGCGCTGGTTGCAATAATTGAAATTCACTTTTTGTGACCATGTAAAAATAAATTTATAAAAGAAAACAAACATATGTCTGAGTGTACCACTTTAGTCTCCTCCAATCAAATTTTTTTCAAGATTTTGTGTTCGAACTTCATTAAAAAATTGCTTCAATGTTCCTTCAACTTGTATGTCGGGGTTGATTCTGGATAAGTAAGAGTTTAACATGTAAAAGGTATCCAGATTGAAGTTAAGTTAGAGTGACTCGCGTCTCCCTTCTGCTTTCCTTCTCTGCGAGTTTGGGTTATTTAACTTTAAGAACGGGGTTCGCAGGGCAATTTTTGGCATGGAGGTCCAGGAGCCGACATTGAATGAAATCAAAGGCATGTGCATCATGGACAATGATGGCTTTCGAAAAGAATCTTTTAAATAAAACACATCGTTCCAATACCGAAATTATTATGTTGGATGGCTTAACCTATGTCTATAAGAGTAATGTGCATTCTATGTCATGGGCAGCGCATATGAAAATGAATTAATATTACTGTCGTTGTTGAATTGCCTTTACGATACGATAAGCTTGATATTGAAAAAGAATGTGGAAAAACGTTTGGCATTGAAAAATTTGGAAAATATTTTGTTAGCATTTGATGGGATCTGTGATGGCGCATAAGTGGGAGATGTGTTTTGTAAGTTGTGAAATAGTTCAAGAGCTGACGTGGTTACATCATTTTTGTTCAGACTAGATATTAGGCTAACTAAAAGTGTAGCAGCTCTTTATAGAGGTTCTTTGTTATATTAAGCTAATAATTTAACGTTTTTTTTTTGTTGAGACTTTTAAGGTGAAGTATGGTAACGCAAAAGACTCATGAAAGCACAGGTGTAAGGTTGCAGTGTATCTGATATTTAAATTAAAAGCTGCAACGAAATGCTTAGCATGAAGTTCCTGTTGGGTTTTAACCATGCGGACACTCCAGGCAAATAGGGAGTCACCACCGCATAAGTTGTAGTTCTTCGATAATACAGTCTGATTTTTCAAGACCAAGCTGCTAAAACAACAACATTGTTTAGGAAGCAAAGAGGTTCTTTTTTGCACTATCGAAAAAAACGAGTACTTTGCATCGGCAAACGAGGCTGTGAATTGATGTTGTTGTTGTTGTAGCAGTGCTTCGCCCCAATCAAAAGGTGCGACCTACCACAAATTGTCATCAATATCCTCTAACGGAAGTCCGAGGAAACTTGCTGTTTCAATAAGGGTGGACCATAATGAGAGGGGTGTTAAAGGCGTTGGTTCCACAATACAGTTAAAGAGATGGTTGGTGTCATGTGGAGAAACGTTACCAGCAGGACATAAGTTTTGTATGTCGGGGTTGATTCTGGATAGGTAAGAGTTTAACTTGTTTTAGTATCCAGACTGAAAAAGAGCTAGAGTGCCTCGCGTTTCTCTAGGGAATGTGCGTTCCTCCTCTGCAAGTTTTGGGTATTGTACTTTGAGTACAGGATTCAAAGGGGCAATTCCTGGCATAGAGGTCCGACGCCTGTTTGTGGAGTTCACTGAGGACCTGCTTGTGTTTTTTGGCTTCATACGGTTGTGTTCTCAGGTGCCGTATTTCATCATAATGCTTACGAAGATGACTCCTTAATCCCCTGGGCGGTGTTGTCTCATCAATCAGATGTCTGTTGGGATGCCCAGGTTTCTGGGTATTCAACAGGAAGTGCTTGGTTAACATCTCATTTCTCTCCCTGATGGGGAGTATTCTCGCTTCATTATGTATATCGTGTTCTGGGGACAAAAGAAGACAACCCGTGGGGGTCCTGTGGGCAGTATTTTGGCAGGCCTGTAGCTTCTTCCAGTGAGTAGTCTTTACGCTTGGCGACCATATCGGGGACGCGTAGCATGCAATCGGCTGGCCAATTGCTTTGTAAGTGGTAATGAGCATTTCTTTATTCATGTTTGGCCAAAATATTTTTTAATAATTACACGGCTAGTAGCTTTAGTACCCGGATACACTATCCCATGTAACTTATCAAATACTATTTTGCCTAAGTTATTTGGAACGAACGGTCTAGGACAATCTCCGGATGATTCACACCATATATTGAAATTTAAAGAGGAATTTTAGTTTATTTTAAATTTTGAAATGATTGTTGAAATAAAAGATTGCTTAGTTCATCATCTTGTTGCTGTTCCTTTTCTAAAATTTTAAAATTAAGTTCCGAATTTTGAATTGCCTCTATTTATGCTGAATATCACTTGTAAATTCTGCAATAAATTCAAGATGTCTTGTTTGTCGTGGACCTCGTTCAGTTTTTTTAATTGAGAGCAAAAATTAAAGGCATATAATCAGTAAGTCCTTCTAATAGGTACCGAAAATGTTTAATATTAAGAAACTATATCCAGAACAGGTCTGCAGAGCATATCTCGCTGTGAGTTTAGTCTCTTGAATCACAGCGATGCGGAAGATATTCCCAGTTAATCGATTACAGTTTAACTGCAGAATTCTGAAGTGCAACGGGGGAGACGTCGTCACTATAGGGGTAAGTGACGGGTGACTACGCCTGAGTTGTGGGAGGCCAGAACGCAATTGCTGCTGTGGCCCTGGGACTGAACGTCCCTGGGTAAGCTTTTGGGTACAAGTTGCAAACGTCAAGCTGTGAAGTTGTGTTTTGATTTTTACTGTGCCTTATTTTGTCTAAAATCAATAAATTTGTTTGTTTTAAAAATTTAAAAAATAAATAAATGTAAGGCGCGATAACCTCCGAAGTGATCTAAGGCCGAGCTTCTCTTCCAATTTGCGTCGCGCTCCCCTTGATTTTACCTACAAATTGGCCGGACGGGACCTACATGTTTTAAGCCGACTCCGAACGACATCTGCAAGGCAGATGAGTTTTCACTGAGAGCTTTTCATGGCAGAAATACACCCGGAGCGCTTGCCAAACACTGCTGAGGGGCGACCCCGCTTAGAAAAATTGTCTTCTAATTGAAAAACCTTATTTCTAAAATTTTGATGTTGCCTTGCCCGGGGTGCGAACCCAGGGCATACGGTGTGGCAGGCGGAGCACGCTACCATTACACCACGATGGCGTGTTTTAAAAATTATTGTGCTAAAAAATAAGTGTAAACCCGTTGTGCTTTGCATTCAGCAATTTAAAGTTTAGCTTCTCTTTAATTAAATAAATTTTATCTTAAATATAATTGAAAAAGTGTACATATACATTCATATTTGCCGAGTCACCTTGCATATTTGTTTTTGCAGTTGATTGGCATTTACTTATTTTCAGTTTTCAGTTGTTGTATTTTGCTCGTGCATATTTGATTCATTTTCTTCTCACTGTTTGCATTGTGTGTTGTGGACGGTCATTTAATAGTGATCTTAAACTGCTCATACAGTGATATTCAAACTGTTTGTAAGCGGAGAAATTTATTCTGCGTATGTTCTGCCGATCTTCGTCGATTTTGAACTCAAATCAGGACTGGATATACCAGGAGTGACATAAAGAGTTAAAATTCCTGGAGGAAATTGGAATTTCTCTTATTAACAGAATATGATTAAAGTTTGGATAAGTATACATACTTTTTTAGTGAAGAAAGATAGACAATTTTACTTTTGATTTACACTAAGTTATCTTAACTCGGACACTGTTCAAATTGCAATGATTAACCTCAAATTTCACATGTGATAGCTTAGTTTCGAAAAATGTGTATAAGTCCGTGTGAGTACGGAAATCGACGAAGATCGTATGTACTAAAGAATAATAACAATCGATAATTTCAGTATTGAAAAGCTACTAGAAGCTAAATGTATTATGTGGCGGTAACACTGTTTATAGAGTGATTTTCAAACTGTGATCTTCAATCTATTTTATTGCCTCCTTCTGTTTAACCATTTCTTACTTTTTTAACCACATAAACTAAATAAACTTTACCTTATAATGTCTTGCAATTTTGTAAACTGCCAAGTGAAGGGAGACATCAAGCGTTTCGTATTGTGCTATCTTTGTGATGAGCTTGCTCACATGAAGTGCGCTAGTTTGGCGGCAAGGGTATGTGACGCGATCAACGATAACAAGGGCGTGCGTTGGACGTGCTTGAAATGCAGATCCATGGAAATGGATATTTTTAAGCTTTTCAAACATACTCGAAACGCATTCTCCGAAATCGGTAAAGAACTTTCTGAATTGGGTGATAAATTCAAACATTATGAAAACTTATTTAAAACTTTTAAATGATTTACTGATTTGCCTTCTAATGCTAATAGTGACAGCTGCGATAATAAACGAAAACGGACTAATGTCTCGGCTGGCGTACTGACCGCCGAACCCAATCGTTCCCTTACCTAGCGCCGCAGAATTAGTAAACTTAGCATCCCCAAGTCCACTTACAGTAGAGCCTGCAACATCAAAAGCACCTCCAACAAAACCAGCAGCTAAAAAAATATTGAGCCTGTAAACCGTTCTCAGGCGACTGAGCCTGGAACTAAGAAGTTGGTTATAATCCCTCCAAAAAAATCCATATTTGGTTCAAGATTCGAGAGGGAGACTTCTGAAGAGGATCTGAAGTCCTATATCTGTTCAAAAACGAAAAGCGACCAAGTAACAAATCGGAAATTTAATTTTAGCTATGAAAGAAATGTATCGTCCTTTAGATTAGATGTACCTATTGAACATTTTGAAACTATCTTGAGTAACGATTGTTGGCCCCCTGGGGCATTTGTGCGGGAATTTGAATATAGGCGGAATAAGAGTGTTCCACACTTAGCAAAGATCCCGCTTAATAGTACTGAGTCAAAAAACTGAACATTAGACCTGCTTTAGATATATTTTACCAACATGTTAAAGGCTTAAACACCAAATAAACTGAACTGTTTTTAAAATAATTTAACTTATGTTATGATATAATTTCTTCTTCTCATGTCTTTAATTCAGAGATCCCCTGCAATGACTACCAAATATATAGAAATGACCGCCTGAACAGGATCGGAGGCGGAGTTCCACTTGCTGTACACTCTTCAATACCATTTGAAGAGATTAGCGTACCCGCCATCGATACAATTGAATTCTTATGCATACACACCCAGCTAGCAAGTAGCCACATTTATTTAGCCATCTGTTATATCCCGCCATCTTCTGAACTGTCCATTCATATGCATCACATTTCCTTGCTAAAAACTGTAAATTCGATGCTAAAACCTTCCGATTCCATTATTGTCTTGGGTGACTTCAATATGCCGCACATTTCATGGTGCATGTCTAACTGTAAAATCGTACCAGCTTCGTCAAAGTCTTCCAACAATGAGTTTCCAGACAGAATGGCCGAACTTTACCCTCAACAAATGAACATCCAATCGAATAAATTCGGAAAAGTATTAGATTTAGCCTTTGTGGATGATGACTCTAATTATTCCATTAGTCGATGCGAGCCCATTATTGAACATGAAGATGTTTACCATCCTTCCCTCAAAATAGTTTACGAAGTGTTAAGTAATGCTTGTAACCACGATAATAAACGATTCAACTCCAGTTAAGTATCGCTCTGACTTTGCGAAAGCCAATTTCAAAAAATGTGATCTATCTCGAATAGTGTGGCCAATATTTAATGCTGATGTGGAGCAAAGCGTTTCTCACTTTTACAACACCATTTACTCTCTTTTTGAAAAATATGTAACTAAGCGGATTTGTGTACATTCCGATACAAGCCAAGTATTGTTCACTAAAGAGCTGAAAATTAAAAAAAAAGGTCTCGGTCTTTCAAGTTGTTTAAGAAGGCGGGTTTACATAACCATTACTTACAGTACTCAATTCTATGCCATAAGTATTTTGAACAAAACGTGTTACAAATGTACAATGTATACTTTTAGATTTTAAAAGAAAATGTTTTTTGTTGGCGCTAATGTTCAGCGCTGACATCAGATTCATAAATCTTCTTTATTGAATAAATTCTTTACTATTTATACAAAAGTTCTTAACCTATACATATATACATTCTTACATTAATAATTACATACTAGAGGTGCATGACTCAATAGTGAGGAATGCTTTGTTAGCGAATTATTATATTGACTTACATATTGTCAATATGATTCCTACTTGAGCAATTTGGGTATGACGCATTAATGCATTAGGTGACTTGGTGAACGCGAATGAACTTATGGTAGTTATCTGGGTCAATGAACGTATGTTTGTAATGGTAAGCATGTTTTAAGTGAGGTGAGTTCCACGCGATACTACACAAAGCATATCTTTGCAAAATGAAAAGAAATATAATTTGCCATCCGAAAGCATTTTACGGATTCGTAAGCTCTAAACGCATGGTTAAAGGGGTTCCATCATCCATGAAATTCAAAGATAATATTTCCAGCGATGGGCAAGAGATTACCGGCTGCCTTGCGGAATTTTTCAAATCAAATTACTCTATTGAGACCAACGCTCGCCTAATGAATACCCATGCATCTTGATACATGTAATTCAATCAGAAGATGTATTATCTTATTTAAAAACTTTAAAAGTGTCATGTACATACGGCCGAGACCGGATCCCGACACACTTTCTTAAAAAATGTGCTGCATACATCTATCAGCCGCTAATAGATTTATCTTTTCTTATCCCGCTCCAAAAAAAATGGAAGCAGATCTGCAATAGAAAACTACCGGGGCATAGCAAATTTATCCGCAATCCCAAAGTTATTTGAAGCTATTGTTACCCACCATCTAACGTTCTCTATTTCCACCATAATTGCAAGCTCCCAACATGGATTCTGTAAGGGCAAATCAACTATCACCAGTTTACTGGAATTTACCACTAACGTTTCTAATGGATTTAGAAAAAGCCTTCACACCGATGTAATTTACACCGATTTCAGTAAAGCCTTCGACAAAGTATTACACCCATTACTTATTTACAAGCTCGGTCAACTTGGTTTTCAACCCGTCTTATATGATTGATTTCTTCGTATCTTGGTAATCGTACGTGGGGAATATACCAAATGTTTTATTTCGATAGAGAAATCATTCAGTGCCGAATACCATAAATGTTCAACAAGATTATTATTTTGGTAGTGGCACCATTGAGTGCCGAACACCATAAATGTTCAACAAGATTATTAAGGAAGTGGCACTCTCGACTGCCGAATACCAAATCTTCTTTATTTTAAAAACTTCAGTGTATTTATACTTTATAATTCTTTTGCTTTACTTAGTTACTACATAAACTTATACATATTTACTCTAATTTTTACATTCTTACTAAGTCTAACAAAAGTCATATAGCCAAGCGTACGCTTACACATTCGTACACACATTCATAAGCTGCTTCAATGCACTTGCAGAAAGCGTGTGAAAATGTTGGAGTAGAGGAATACGTGCTGTCAGCAAATTCTTAGTTACAGACTAAACAACTTAGACACCGCGCGTGTTATGTGTGTAGATATGTATGCATTCACTTTGGATACATTACACCTCCCTTTTCAAAAGGAATCGTTGGCGATTCTATTTCATTTAATAGCTTTTGATAATTTACTTATGTATTTCAGATTTGTTTATATATTTATTCATGCGGTACATTTTTCTTACTTTGTATTTCTGCTTTTCTTTTGAACATTTTGCTTAAGCATAGGGTTATGTTTATGATAGTAAAAATGAAATGATTTTTTTCTTAATAATTTATGCCTATTTGTATGATAATTTTCTTGATTTATATGTTTGTTTGTACATGTTTAGTAAAGATTTATGAGTGAGCAACGTGAACATTTAAGTAGAAATAAAATGTATTTATTTAAGTAATTTAAGTCTATTTTTGTGTATTATAATTTTCTTATTTTCATTTCTTAAATCGTAATTATTATTATTATTTCTATCTGTGCTTTCTACTTTATAGGGTATTCGAGTAAAATTATTATTTTTATCGATATTTTCTACATTATAGGGCCCCCTTTATATCTACTATCTAACTTATGGCCGGCTTCATTTATAACTAACACTGAATCTCCTATATTTATTTCCTTATAGTGAATATTTTTATCATAACTAACCTTTTGTTTTTCTTTAGCCTCTTTTGCTAATTTAAAGGCTCTATCCTGTGCTATTTGTAACCTATATTTAATTTCTTTATCGCAAACCTCATAATTGAATAATGGGCTTACCGTATTTTCTTGTAAAAATTCGTAAGTCTGGGGTTTTTACCAAAAACTAGTTCGAACGGGCAATAACAAAGAACTGTAGATGAGGTTGTATTGTTACAGTACGCAAAATATTTAAGATACTCATCCCAATCATCTTTGTTAATGGATACGTAAGAACGCACATATTCATTGAAAGTTCTATGGCTACGTTCAACAGTGCCTAAAGTTTTGTGGTGATACGGCGTAGATATTTTGTGCTTAATATTGAGAAGCTTACATAGTTCCTCAAACAAACTATTTTTATATTCAGATCCCATATCCGTAATTATTGTTTTCATACTTCCATAAATTAAGATGAAATTTTCGAATATGGCTCTGGATAGTGTTTTTGCATGTTTGCTCTGTATAGGAATTGCCATTAGGTATTTAGTCAAATCACATATCAGAGTAACAGCGTATTCAGTTCCATTTAATGATCTCGGTAATGGTCCAATTGTATCTATTTGTACTATTTCGAACATCTTCGGTGGTGTTTCAGTCAAAATCATTGGTTCTTTTAAATTTTTATTAATTTTATTTTTATTACAATTTACGCATTTATTTATATATTTTCTTACATCATTTTTCATATTTTTCCAGTAATATTTTTGTGTATTTTTATTAGTTGTGCGATTGATTCCTGGGTGGCCCCCATTAACAGGATCATCGTGATATTTTTGAAGAATCTTTTTAATTTTATCATTTTCCGTCACATGCACAACCTCCGGAGTTAATGCAATAGATAAATTTCTGAGAACTTTGCTACCAATCTCTTTAAATGTGTTTACTCGTGTATACTTAAACAATTTGTCTCCTAAGGACAACTCTGCATAAGCCTGGTAAAGAATTGATCTAGGTCAATGTTCGCCTCAACAATTTGATTATCTATATTTATTTCACTACAAATTTTATTTCCTTTTTTGAAATATAATTTCGGAGGATCGAAAACGAGCTGGATTATTCTTTTCACTTCACATTTATTAAGCGCTTCATATACTATAGGGTTCTCTTTCTGACTTTTCTTCTAATTTTTATTACTGCTATTACTGGAATTCTTTTTAGTTTCCGATCTTGTCGTAGCTTTCATTATTTTACATGCCTGTACTGACATTTCTTTCAAATCATTGATATCTATTCGTGACAGAGCGTCTGCCACGTAATTTCCTTTTCCATCTATGTACTCCACCCCAAAGTCATACTCCTCCAAATCTAACCTGATTCTAGTTAATTTTGATGAAAGGTTTTTTCATTGAAAATAAATATGTTAAGGGTCGGTGATCTGTTTCCACTGTGAATTTTCTGCCATAAACATATAGTCTAAAATATATAATGGCCCAATGTATGGCCACCAATTATATTTCGATCGTGGCTTTATTTATTTCGCCTTTTGTAAATGATCTTGAGGCATAGGCAATTGATAATTGTTTTCTTTGATATTCTTGGCTTAGCACAGCACCGCAAGCATAACCACTTGCGTCAGTTGTAATACAGAACTCTCTATGAAAATCGGGATATTGTAGGATATTTGGGCTAATTAATGCATTTTTTAGGTAATTAACAGATTTTTCGCAGTCGTATGTCCAATTGAAGATGACATTTTTCTTACTATGCCTTGTTGGTATCCTAGCGTATTCCGCGAAATTTGGTATGAATCTTCTATAATAATTACAAAATGCGACAAATCTTTTTGCTTCATCGGCATTTTTGGGAGTTGGGTAATTTTGAACAATTTTAAATTTATTTGGGTCTTGTAAAATTCCAGTACTTGTGCATTTATGTCCTAGATAAGTCCCATCTTGACTGAAGAATAAACATTTATCGGGATCTAATTTTAAATAATATTTTCTGCAAGCTGAAAAGACATTTCTTAAATTTTGTATCATATGTTTTTCGGAGCAGCCCAATACGACTAAATCGTCAATGTTTAAAAATACTTGTGAATGTTTTAGACCTGCGAATGCCAATGTCATCATCCTCTGGAATGAGTTTGGAGCTACTTTAAGGTCACAAGGCAATCTCTTGAAACGATAAGTACCGTTATCCGCTGTAAAGGATGTGATATCCCTTGACTCTGGGCTGAGTTCTATTTGGTGAAATCCTGACATTAAATCTAGGCATGAGAAATATTTCGCCCTTCCTAATTGATCCAGAATATCATCTATTCTAGGCAAAGGGAATTTATCAGCTGTTAGTTTTTTATTTATTAGTCTGAAGTCAACAAGTAATCCCCACTTGATTTCTTTTTTACCCGGAAGGGATTTTTTAGGTACCAATAAAAGAGGGCTGTTATATTGTGAAGTTGATGGTTCCACAATATCATCTTGAACTACTTTATTTACTTGTTTGTTTATCTCACTCTTATGTGCTTGAGGTAGTCTATAATTTTTAATATAGACAGGAGTATTATCTTTCATATGCATCTTTTGTTTGTAAAAGTTGTTGGTCGTGATTGGTTCTGTTTCTAATGAAAATATATCTACGAATTCTGAGCATAATGTGTTGAGTGATTTACTAGCGAATGGCGGGAAACTTTTATTCAATCTTTCAAATTTTTCTTTTTTATTGGCCTTATTGTGAGGTGTATTTTCAATTATTACATAATCCTCTAAATTTTCTGTTTTGATGTCATAATCTTGAATGAGTCCATATTTATCTGTTGTATTTATTATTCTTATTAAAGCTTGATTTGAGTTTACTATCGTGTTGGGTACAAAAATGCCATTAGTCAATTCTTGATGAGGTACTACTAGTTCATTATTGTTAGTGTTGATATGAACCTGTCTAATTACTTCGGATCTTGCGGGTATTGTAATGCCATTGATTGTTGGTTTATTCATCATTTGTATAACTATATCTTCTGGGTAATCATATGGTCGTAGGCTGTACCATTTTTATTATAATCTAAAATGCAATTATATTTTTAATGAAATCGAGTCCCAAAATTCCATCACATGGGATTGGGAAATCATTTTCTACTATGTGAAATTTGTGCCGTATTAAAAGACTATCATCTGTTAGATCTGCTTTTACTCTTCCAAGTGTGTGAGTTGCTTCAACACAGTTTCATTTCTTATGCTTGAATTTTTATTAATACATTTATAAGCTTTTTCGGCCAAAGCTTTTTCTTCCACAAGTGTATTGAAAATAGTTTCCCATTTATCCATTGAGGTAAAGAGAGAAGAAAAAAAAATTGGGTTTCTATATTCTAGCTATGCCGTCAGCACGGCTCTGATACCTCTTTTTCAAAATTTTGTTATGTATTGAATAACACCTCAAAATTAAGTTTACAGCGCCAATAATGACAATAGCTAGAAGATAAATTTTTATGGTTTCCAACGCTTCGTTGTGGTCTATTATTTGGACTGTGTTTACCACGTTAGCATTTGGATTAGTGACTTTCGATTCTTGGCCTCCCATTGTCAAAAGATAGATATAATTTTTTATTTTATTTTTTTTAATTTTTTTATTATCTGTAGTGTTATACAATATCATCATACACCTATGTAGTTTCCTCATCTCTAGTTGTAGGGTTAATAACATCCTCAATAGTTGACTCCCTTGTCATTGCTATAGTTTTCCAGAATTCTTTTAGCCATTTTAATTCCTTTTTGTAATCTCTTACTTCCAATTCGTTTTTAACATCTTAAATTGGGCCTTTAGTAAGCATAATTTAAAAATCCAATTATTTTCCTTTTTAATTAATAACAATTATATTATTATTTAATTTTTCTTTTTATTGTTATTATTCCTTAACCCCTTTATTTCCTTCTTTCACGGCGGCCACCGTGGTGTGATGGTAGCGTACTCCGCCTATCACACCGTATGTCCTGGGTTCGCACCCCGGACAAAGCAACATCAAAATTTTAGAAATAAGGTTTTTCAATTAGAAGAAAAATTTTTTCTAAGCGGGGTCGCCCCTCGGCAGTGTTTGGCAAGCGCTCCGGGTGTATTTCTGCCATGAAAAGCTCTCAGTGAAAATTCATCTGCCTTGCAGATGCCGTTCGGAGTCGGCATAAAACATGTAGGTCCCGTCCGGCCAATTTGTAGGGAAAATCAAGAGGAGCACGACGCAAATTGGAAGAGAAGCTCGGCCTTAGATCTCTTTGGAGGTTATCGCGCCTTATATTTATTTTTTTTTAATTTTTTTTTTTTAATTTTTTTTTTCTTCCCTATTTGTACGTAAGTTTATTTTTTCATATAGCTTAGCTATGGATCTCCTAAGGATGACCCATTTTCCTCCTCTTTTTCTCTTCAACTTGACCGGCTTTGGGATTTTTGGTTCCTCAATTTTTTTAAACCTATTTCTTTTTCTATATTCCTCGATTGACAGTGGCTTAGGGCCTTGCTTGACTTGTTTGGGTATTTCTTTTTCACTTCCTTCCAAATCTAAACTTAATCTAGCTAATTTGTTAAACACTTGGTCAAATTGGCTTTGATTTGTTATATCCTCTTCTGGGAACATAACTCAAAGCAGTAAAAAAATTGTACAGTAAAAATATAATTTTTGCTCATCACTAGGCAGTCGTTAGGTTGCCCTAATATTTTTATGGTTATTTTACTTAATAATAGCGCCTAAATTTTTGTTGTATGTTTCTGTTGCTCCTTTAGCTCCTTTTTTGTTCCTTTAGCTCCTTTGTATGTTGACAGTTCTCTTCCTCAGTGTTATTCCACTAAATATGCTGCTGTTGTTCCACTTCGTATGCGATTGAGCTTTTCCTCCGAAATTTTGCCAATGGGTATATTCCTTAAAATATAGAGAATCCCTCTTCTCTCGTTTGTGTCCAATCTACCATATTAAGAGTCAAGGATCGTCCCAAGGGAAATCAATACACCAATTTATTTTCAGCCCATGTCCTGGGGGTATGTTTCAGTTATTTTTTGAAAACTGGCAGGATCGCCATGTGGAATATACCAAATGTTTTATTTCGGTCGGGGCACCACTGAGTGCCGAATACCATAAATGTTCAACAAGATTATTATTTTGGTAGAGGCACCATTGAGTGCCGAATACCATAAATGTTCAGCAAGATTATTAAGGAAGTGGCACCCTCGAGTGCCGAATACCAAATCTTCTTTATTTTAAAAATATAAACATATACAGATTTGCTTTAATCCTTACATTCTTACTAAGTATAAAAAAAACATGTAGTAAAGCGTACGCTTACACATTCGTACACACATTCATAAGCTGCTTCAATGCACTTGCTGAAAGCGTGTGAAAATGTTGAGTAGAGGAACGCGTGGTGTCAGCAAATTCTTAGTTACAGACTAAAGAACTCAGACACCGCGCGTGTAATGTGTGTAGATGTGTATGCATTCACTTTGGATACATTACATATGCAAAAGTAATCTTTAAAAATACACTTTCTGGAGTCATCAATGTTTCTTCTGGTGTTCCTCAGGGCAGTCATCTTGGTCCGATTCTGTTCTTGTTGCTCATAAACAATTTATCCAATACAATAAAATTCTCAAAAACCGTGATGTACGCTGACGATGTAAAACTTTTCAAATCATACGCGTCTGTTGAGGAACATTCCTTGCCTTAAACGGATTTAAATCACTTGGTTACCTGGTGCAATGTAAATTATATGCCGCTCAATCTTGTGAAGCGGCTCTGGGAGTGTTCGAGAGAAAAGTTCTTCGAAAGATTTATGGACCTCTACGCGTTGGCGATGGCGAATACCGAAGAAGATTTAACGATGAGCTGTACGAGCTATACGCAGACATCAACATAGACCAGCGAATTAAAACTCAGCGGCTGCGCTGGCTAGGCCACATTATGCGAATGAAGGATGCCGCTCCGGCCAAGAAAGTGTTTGTATCGGTACCCGCCTATGGAAGCAGATGTAGAGGGCGCCCCCACTCCGTTGGAAGGACCACAATTTAAACTCCCTTGGTGTGACCAAATGGCGCTGGTTGGGGGAGAGAAAGAGCGACCGGCGCGTCTTGTTGGACGGCCATAACCGTTTAAATGGTTAAGCGCCAATTAAGTAAGTAAGTCAATCTTAAAAAATGTAAAGTCCATGCAGACAGTATCGAATCAATACAAAAACAATTATTATTATTTGCCTTAAGAAATTTTCAATGGGACTCTTTATATAAACTTCCACCTTATACTAATCGATTAAAGCTTATCAAACTTCCAACTTTTGCTAGTCAAAGGGAAATGCTTGGTGTAATATTTATGACAAAACTTTTAAATGGATCAATTTCAAGCCCATTCCTTCTGAATGAAGTAAGCTTTTGTGTTCCCTCTCGGACTTCGAGACATTTCAAACCTCTCCTGCTGAAACAATGTAGAGCGAAGTTCGAACTAAATGAACCTTTTTGGTGTTTATGCCAAGGTTATAACTCTCACTCAAACACATTTGATAGCTCGGACTCCCTTTTTTCTATAGAAAATGCCTGTTCTCACCACTCTTAATATATTATGTATAATGTCACGGT
Source organism: Eurosta solidaginis (assembly GCF_040869045.1). Lineage (NCBI taxonomy): Eukaryota > Metazoa > Arthropoda > Insecta > Diptera > Tephritidae > Eurosta > Eurosta solidaginis. Next base: position 187,602,002 of record NC_090324.1, read on the forward strand.
TGGTGACGATTTATTGTTAAGCTTGCTGCTTTAACGTTTGCCTGAATCTTTTGAATCATTTCGTTGCGCTCTGGATTCTCGCGATGAGTTGCCCAAACCAGATATTCTTAGAGTAAAAATTCTAGAAGAAGAGCAATCAAGAAAACCAAAGGCGGCAATTGCACATTTGAAGTATAGAAATACAAACAGGCAGGCTGGCAACGTACACAGCACTGACAAGCGAAAAGCAAATTCAGTTGAGGGAGTGAGAGTTGACAAACTCACTTGTTATAAGTGTGGCGAAGTTGGTCATATTTCGCGAAAATGCCGATCAAAACAAAATGCCAAATCTGCAAGTTCGAGTACACGACGATTTAATGAGAAAAACACAGAAAAAACTATGCTGGTGGAATTTGCATTTTTATTTAACAACACAACAAACGATTATTGGTGTTTGGACAGTGGATGCTCATCAAAGATGTGCGCAAACAAAAGCAATTCTAACAATTTCAAAGAAATAAGCAAGACACTGACACAGCGAAAATCACAGGCATTGGCGACGTCGAGGTAGGACATGAGGAACGGATAAGTTTTGAAAAGGTGATGTATGTAAATGAATTAAGAACAAATTTGCTGTCCGTATCAAAAATTGCAGATAGAGGATACGAAGTAACATTTCGTCGTGGTGAGGCGACCATCACACTGAATGGCGAATCTGTGCTCACAGCAACACGCATTGCGATCTCTACTATATTAAGAGCACACAAACAAGGGCAAGCATAGTAGAAACGAAATTTGATTTATGCACATGGGACGTTCGAATAGGGCACCACAACGAAAAGGATTTAAAGCGAGCGCTCAGTATGGTACACGGTATGCATTTTGATGTGAAAGAAAAGCTACAAACTTTGAAGTTTGCGTTAGCGAGAAGCAAACACAAGAAAGTTTTCCGAAGCAAAATGAAAAGCGTACTACACAATTGCTCGAAAAATCATACATAGCGATGCACTATGGCGCCTTTTGAGTTTTTTCTTTGCAAAAATCATAACTTTTGAACTGATGAAGATATTTCAAAGATTTATACTGCACCTGAAAGCTAATTATTTAAACTTTGGACAATTTAAAATACAGGGTGCCATATTGACAGCGTGCTTCACAATAATTCGTCAAATTTGAAAAATTGTAGAAAAATACAAAAAAAAATTGTTAAAAACGGAAGTACAAACTTTGAAATTTTTTTATGAGGATGTATTTGAACATGAAATCAGATAAACTTATGATTTGTATGAAGGAGTTTGGCTCTACCCACCTCTGATTAAGAGTTTTGTCTTAGTAGCAAGGTTATCAATCTCCACCAAACTTGATGGACGTAAGATGTTATACTCTTATAAAAGTGAAATGTGTTCGATAGGGGATAAGTATATAAACATTGCTTGAAAATTCATTGTATAAATTTACTTAAATATTTTTGAAAAATTCAAAAACCAAATATTTTATTAATACTTAATTAAGACAAATTATTAAAAGTTGTTCAATATTATTGTATTTGAGCCAAAGATGAACAAATAAATTTTTGAGCACTGCCCACTTATGATAAACAGTTTTATCTTAATAACCGCTTTACAATTTTATTGATTTCCTTAAAAATTTATTACTCTTCTGATAGCCAAATCCTAGGCTTTAAAATAAATATACATAAAGGGTACTTCAAAACTCATCTTAAAATTTGATAAATTTGAAAAAGATGTAAAAACGAAAATTATATGATTATAATTACTAAATGAAATAACTGTATTATTTATAATAAATAATAAACTTGAATTTATTGATTTCTTTTTTTTTCAATAAAATAACAAAACTATGTACTAAATAATTTTTTTGTTGTGATAGAAAAAGGTGGATCATTTATTTAATCTTAACGTAGTCTTCGTCACTTGAAAATATATCTAACAAGGAAACCATTTCTGAGCTACAGGTGTCTGTAAGATCTTTTTGTGATCTTACATGCCTCATGGATGATATTACTGGATCAGAAGAGATGGCGAACATGTTGAAAAGGTCCTCGTTTTGTCTAACTCGTGAGATTTTACAAGCGTTAGTACTTCTATATCTTTTGTAGTCCTTGTTTTTAGATTCTTCAGACAATTCTCCTAATGGTAAACACTGGTATTCTATTAATATATTCTTTCTTGGCTTGAGTGATTTGTTGTTTTCCAGGGAAAAGATCGGCATTATATTGCAATAATGACTCACGCAATATATTATATTTATCTTTCGATAACGCCAGATCTATAAACAGCGCCAAAGACTATTCAGGAGTGTATGGTAGCGGGTTTGGGTGTATGGAAATGCTGTTTTTGATCGTTCTCAGTCGCACTGGACTTGCTAACGCAACGGCTCCTATGATATGAGACTTGGTGTTTCCTTCGTCCTTTTTATGTTTAATAGCCAATGCTTCTGAAAGATGAGTCGTGGCGATAGTTCTAGTATAATCTGACAGCTTCCTTTTCCTTGTGTAGGCCGAACATTCTTCCATGTGTTTTGTTGGTCTTCCCCTAGTTCGATTGGTTGATGTGCTAGGGATTTCTTCGTATAAAAAACTTTTACCACCTAGCCAGCTTTCATGCTCACTTATAAACCTTGAAGTAGAACGACCGACTGCTTCCCATTTTCTTTGTATTGGAATGTAGAGGAAGCCAATTTTTTCTTTCAAGTCTTCATCTTCTTTGTTGCATGCTTCATTTGGTAATTCTGTCATAATAGCCTCAACGAACTCCGCTTTTGTCTTTGAAGCTTTGGACACCTCAAACAGTTTTGAGTTTTCTAGAGACATATTAAAATTTGCCATCGAGTATATCTTACTAAAAAAATATGTGAGCTATATTTATGTTTATTTAAATAAACATAATACTTTATTCTATAGACTCCAAAAAGCGACTGATTTTGGGCGTTGTATTAAACATTACTTTATATACTCAAATTATGGAAATGAGTTCCAGGTATATTATGAAGCTTGTAACCGAAAAATTTGGTTTTATTAAAAAATTCCAACAACAAAAGTGACCGTACTAAATTCGCCTCCTTCTTACCTATACCTGCTCAGGCGCGTATTTATACCCAAGGTTGCTTCACTTTATTTGATGTAAAAAATAAAATCGCAGCTGAACGCAGGTAGACTTATGAATTCATGTAACTGAATATTTAGCAAATACCTACTGTAAATTTCACGTAGACCTTTTTTGTCCTTTTTTTATTTTCAATCAAATTTCGAAAAAGGTCCTAAAAATAGGCTTTTCGAAAAATAGGTTGATCTGCCAACTTTTATAAAAAAAACACAAATTTTATGTTTTGCTTCAACCTAGAATTAAATATCCTTTCGTTATAATACAAAAAAGCAGTAGCACGCCGTTTTATTTAAAGACAAAACAATTTTTAATACAACAAAAAAGAACAAAAACTAAAAATTTTTCTAAGTGTTAAAAATTAATCAAGTTTGAGCGGCTCTACCTCATAAAATATCATTTCCTGTTTAATAAGAGTTATATATTCGCAATCTCTGGAAAATTCTCTATTAAATACATGTATTCGATTTATCGAACGCTTTCATGAAATTTTTTATTTTTGCCAGGCTTTTCGGGCAGATGCGCCAAAGTGTGACGTGTGCGGGCCAATGGGAACTTGTTCTCACTCCGGTGCAAGGTACTTTGTTACATTTACCGACGATTTTCCTCGGTACAGCGAAGTTTATTTTATAAAACACAAGTCGCAAGTATTAAATATGTTTAAAATTTTTAATAACTCGGTTGAAAATTTTACTGGAAAAAAGATTAAAATGACAACGGCTTAGAATATATTAACAATGATTTTAACAATTACTTAAGCGAATGTGGCATAAGGCGGCGACTGACAGCACCATATACGCTACAGCAAAATGGCATTGCCGAAACAAAAAATAGAACGTTATTAGAAATGGCAAGGTGGCAGGCAGGCTTACCTCCAATGTTTTGGGCTGAAGTTATTAATGCAGCCAAGGTCATTAAAAATAAATTTCCTCTTAATGTTTGGTCAGGTAAAACCCCCACCGTAATTCACATGCGACCATTTGGTAAAAAAGCATACGTTTTGATAAAAGATAACTCAAATGGAAAATTTAGTTCACGGTCGGAAGAGTCTATTCTGGTCGGGTACTCAAATGAAGCAAAAGCTTATCGCTTATGGTCACCTAAAAAACCTTAAATCTTGATAAGTCGCGACGTATAATTTTAAAATGAATTGTTTTATAAGCAAATTGACGAAAAGTCAGATAAAATAGAAATTGAATTGGACACATCAGTAAACGTTGATGGTATCCAAGATGAAGAAGCTTTTAAAGAATCTGAGAATGAACGCAGATACAACGAAATATGGTAGAGGTAAACTACATAGAACGGGAAAGCGGGGTCAACCGAAGAAAATATACCAGCTATCGACGGATAACAAAAAAAACTAAAGATAACAACAGGCGCGTTCTATTCTAAGCGAGCACGAAAACAACACACGCTTATTCATCGAATTACATTCAAAGAAATAACACTAACTCGCTTATTTTATCTACTCCTCGTGAAGTCGGCTAATCGATAAGCGAGTTGAGAGGTAGTATTGAAAATAGAAAAATTGCTCTATTGTAAATGAAGTCTAAAATACACCAAGGAAATTTTTTGACATATAGAACTATCGCAACCAACTTCACTCAAAAAGCGCAAAACAAAACAAAAGAAAACAGAAATTGTGCAAACATTTAATTGTACATTAAAATACACCGCAAGCCAAGCTTTTCTTTGGTGGAGATACATTTTTTTAAACAGCTACCTATTTGGAAGATATTTCAATTTCATCATACAGGTGTTAAATTATATCCCGTCGATTTTTTAGTTGTTGCAGCTGAATGTGTAATGTGGAGTACGTAGGTGAGTATAAATTAAATTATTGAATTTTAATTTTGTTCTGTTTATATAATAAATCATTTGTTTTTACTTTTTACAGATTACTTATTCTCTACTCGCCGCTTTGTTACGCTCACCCATCGTGGCTCGTTATGCATGAACGTAAAATGATTGGCTGTTTTTGTTTTAGATGTGGTTTGGTTGCGTTTAGCGTTCCATATCGGCGGTGGAAAACTTTTGTTAAGAGATATAATTTAATTTACATTGCGCGATTGTGATACAATTACAAATTATTTTGCTGTTGTGGTTGCCTGAAAGCTTTCCCGCGAATTTAGCTGCAGTTCTGTGCTAATTTTGGAGCACTAAATATTAGGAATATATATAATTTTTGCAGGTAAATATAAAACGTTCATACAAATCTGAATAGGTGCGATAATTGAACATATTTTTTGCAAATTAATTTAGAAGCAAGAAGTGTTTCCTCATTAAACTTCAACAATAAATCAAACGATGTAAATCATTTATTTTTCCTCTTTTCTTCATCCAGCAGTTAACAAATTCTATCCATTGAAGCAACCGTCTCCGACTGCTCCGCAACCCAATGCACCATATGCAAATGCTAACCTACCAGGTGCTTCTCCAAATAATGCTACTCAGCAAGATGTTCTACCATTATCCAATGGACCACCAACTGGCATGCAAGCGCAACAACGGCACCAACAATAACAACAACCGAATAATAACAATAAATTTATAGCTGATCAATATGCCAATGGTCAAACAGCTAAGCCGCCGCCTCGAGCCAATGCGCCAACTTCCATGTATTCGCCAGCGCCTCCAGCAACGGCATTGCCAGGACAGTCTCTACCTGGTGCTCCCAATCAGATGACTATAAATAGCACAATTATGCCTGGCTTGCCTCATACGCCACAACCAAAACAAGCAGTATACGCAAACATATATTTTGAAACAATTTTCTGTCAAATAATAATTGTTATTTTTCTAGACTGGTCCTCCTCAAACTGGTCAGCTACACCACCAACATCAATTGCAGGCGGTGTTACATCTCCATACCAGCAAACAGGTGAACAGCAAATGCCATTGCAACTGGCTCCAATGCCACGACAGTCTGGTCTAATGCAGTCAAAGTACAGTCAAATGCCATGATTATTTTTGTATTATTTTCTTTAGCAACCATCGGCACCTGGTACTGGTATATATCAACAGCCGCAACAGTATGATCAAGCCCAACGGCATTTACATCCCGATCAGATGTCAAATCCGATAAGCGTTATGATTGAAAATCAAAATAGCACTGGTTGTGCTTTTATTACTAATCAACAGGGTTTATTACCACCATTGGTGACCACAAAATATGTGGTACAAGATCAGGGTAACTCCTCGCCACGTTACGTTAGGTATTGATATTCGAAATTAATGTTTTGTTTGGCAATTACATTGATTTTCTCGTTTGCAGGTCCTCTTTGTATTGCATACCTGCAACAGCTGATTTATTAAAAACAACAGCTTTGTCCTTTACACTTACCATCTCACCAATGGCACGCACCAACATCAATGCCTCGCAATCAATTGTGGACTCTGTACGCACTATATTGGGTCATAAAGAAATTAACCTTTGACTGGGGGAAATTTTGTAAATCCGAACCCTAAAATGGTATGATAACCAGAAATAATGGAAACACCACCATATTTCACGACTTTTACAGTGTGCTTAAGGATATATTCTGTATTGATTCGCTTTCTTACGCCATTGCGTAATTTCGTTGTCGGTCAATCAGCAAATGCGGGGCAGACTCCATCCTTTGAGCAATGAGCTTTTTGAGGTAATTTTCTTTCAACATTTATTTCCGCAAATTTTTACATATGTCCTCTTAAAACTGCGTTAAGAAACGGTAAACAAAAAAGTAAAGTGTGCATTATAAATGCACCGCTGCTATTCTTGTGAACTACACTGTAGACCCACCGTCGAAGTTCAGGAACATATCTCCCGTGGTCGAACTGAAACACGAGAAAAAAATCTATAAGTTGCTCCAATCAGTTTTCTGCTCTCTAATTTTTAAGTCCTTAAATTAAAATACTAAATAAAGCACGTAACTTAAAATTTATGAAAAAATTGAAATGGGTGCACAACTGAACAATTGGGGTGACTCGCAGACGTGGAGGAGTGGACGCGTGTAGTGCGTGTATAACGTGTGTTCTTTTGAGTCGTTGTTATTTATGTTGTTGGTGCTAAAAACCAACAACTTCCCTGCCCGCCGCAAAAAAAATATTTGGACAGCAAAATTTTATGCTATATAAAGAAAAAAAATGTTCGTTTTGGAAGAGGGGAGAGATTTATAAAATGTATAATTTTTTTTTTTTTTTTGTATTGCCCTTCGATTATTTGTTTACCTTTTCGTATGTACGCTTGGAGTCCTCTTCAATTGATGGTCTTTATCAAATGGCACGGTTCCCGAAGGGTATTTCGCTCCGATACCGATTTGTCAGAAACGGGTTTTTGGGTACCGGTTTGCATCTTTTTATGCATCACTAATTTAATGTACATTTAAAATAAGCATATATATGTACATACGTTGGTATAAGTACCATCCGTCAGTGCACGGACTTTACCGCATTGGTAGATTGACCAACCTTTTTTGACCCATTTTTCATTTTCTACTACTTCTGCCACCAAAACCCAAAATCTACCAATATTTCAGTATTTTCGCATTTAAAATAAATAATGCGATCATTTGGTAAATGTGCTTAATTGCCGAGTATACCCAAGGTGATGCTGACCCTACCAATCAATTTTGATGAGTTTGTGAACAAATTTAAACAAGAAATAAATTTGTTGATGAGACAAATGTAGAAACTGAGCACGCGAATATTTTCCTGCGCTATTTTCATCAGTTTTTTCTTCTTTTGGAAATAATTTTGAACGAAAAATAAAAAGTTTTAAACAACGATAACATGCCGAAATCGGTTATTTTGTGGCAGTGGTTCCTTTGAAAGTGTTATTTCCGTGGAAAGTGCCTTTTATTTGTTTTCCAATAAAGTATAAATTGTTTTGGACAAACATAAATGGTAGCTATTGTTTTCTTGAGAAAAAACCAAATCTACCTACTTCTAGCACTGTTTTCATTTTATGTCTACCAACATTTCGTTCATAAAAAAGTCCACGGGCTGGTATCAGTATGCCAGTAGCACAGAAGAAAAAAGGAAGAGAAAAAACAAACGTCCACACACACCCGTATACAGAATGTAAATTCTCATGAATTGAAACAAACGGGACTAAATCCGAAAGATTTTTCCCGTTGTCAAATTCTTTGACTACGGCGCGTGGCTGGAGTACGGTTGGCCCTTTTAGTTTGGTGATCATGAATGGTAAGTAAAATTTAAGTTAGTAATTCGAAATTGAATATTCTTTTATTCACTATTATTAATTAATTTTATTTTTATTTTCAGGTGGATGGTGTGTATATCCCGGAGTTGGAGCTATGTACATGGAGTATCGTATTTTTATTCTATTTTAGATATACCGGCATCGCGAAAGATGTGCTCCAACTGCGGCGTCGGCCGCGCATCAGTTGTTGTTAAATGGTATCAAAAAGTTTCATAGATTTTGTTTTATTTTTATAAAAGCGGTATTCATGTATAAACTGTCATGCATCGTGAAATGCCAAAATTTTGTGCCTACTGCTATTTTCATGCTCTAGAAAAATGCAAAATTTTTCTTGAATATTTTTTGATCTGCGTACAGCGCTTAATAATACCAAATATAAGCTTTCGATTTCAAAGTATTTTCGAAAGTATGTATGTGTTCTGTTTTTAAATACTTTAATGCCGCGGAGAGGGATGATCTTAAGTTAAATAAACGTTTTTGGCACAATTTTATAAGCGCTATCTGTCAAAAATGCTTCAACTAACTTAAAATCATATTTTATTTCGACTTCCCAACGACTTAAGTGGTCGCCGTTTCCTTCAAATCACACTCCATACTGCTCTAAAAAAACGGAGAAAAAGAAAAGCATGATTGGCTCGTTTGGAGTGCAACAAAGGAAGCGCTTTTTTGTTTTCCGTGCCGGCTTTTCAGCAAAATTTCCAAAAATACCCGATCAGTTTTGACAAAATCTTCAGGTTATTCTAAACAAAAAGGTTGGAAGAGGTAACACGACAAAATTCCTGAACATGAAAATAGTCAAAATCATAAAATTTGCTATATAGAGTGGCGCCAATATGAAATGAGAATTCGAAATGCAAGTTCAGTGGATTTTCTCTTAGCGGAAACCTTTAAAAATGAAACAGCCCTGATTCGGCGCATATTGAGCAGACTGTGTTTATATTGCGTTATGTTTTATTAGACAGGGACTACGGAAAATGGAAAAGCCAAGAACGCTTCTTAGAGTTTGTCGATTGTAACGCCAAAACAGGAGAAGATATCGCTGAGCTGATTCGCAGCACTCTAAAAAAGCACACGATTCCACTGGACGACTGCCGCGGGCAAGGGTATGATAATGGCAGTAATATGAGCGGTCATTACAAAGGAGCGCAGAGTCATATCCTGAGAGATAACTCCCTGGCAATATTTGCACCTTGTGCTTGTCATAAATTTATGTGCAATACAAGCTGCTGAATGTTGTGCAGAAGTCATCACATTTTTCGGTATTACGCAGAAATTGTATATCTTTAGCGCAAGCCCTCAGAGATTGGAAATTCTCAAGGAAAAGACTACCTGCTCCTTGCACAGCATATTACAAACACGATGGTCTGCTCGTGTGGATAGTGTGAAACCTTTCGCAATTCACATTCCCCAAGAAAGCTATTGATGAAATCAAGCTTTTGAATCTGAGTTCAGAAACAGTAACGGATTTGGAAGGTATTGAAGCATATGTAGGGAAATTTGAGAATATCCTCTTAGCCTCCATTTGGCTTAAAGTGTTGACGGTAATCAAACATCGAAATCTGATACTGCAAGCTAGAAATCCACACTGGACGTGGAAACAGAAAATATACGTAGCCTGATTGATGAGTTGAAGAAGTTCAGGGATCAATGGTCGATCATATTTCAAGAATGTAAGGTTCTGGCAGGGAGTATATGAAATAAAACTGACAATGTGAATTGAAAAATGTATGTATGTTATGTTATTTTTTTACTGAATTGAGTTTATTTTTCACATTTTTATTGTCGAGGTTAATACGCGTCTTTTGACACCCCTCTCGATATTTTTGGTAGCGTATTAGCAGTCGACCCCTCAACTAGACTTTTACCGACAATTCAAACACCAATTTGCTTGTAATTAAAAACCCTTTAAGAGCACATATTTCATTTCTGTGAAGTAAATTTCTATTTTTAAAATTGTTGCAAAAACCGTGCAGAAAAAATTGTTCTTGAGCACATTTTTGCACGCAAGGAAAAGCACATACGCAAAATTTTACTCTATGATATTCCGTTGAGAAAAAAATGGCCCGCAGTGTTGATGTTATATATTTTCATTTCCACACCTTGGACTTAAAGATTTTCCATACAAAATTTTATTTTTCAAATACTTTAAGTATTGAACATTTGAATATTTTTTTTCTTTGGATATTTCATTTTTGTTCTGTAAAGTATTTGAAAAATAAAATGTGCACGCCTGTTTCTAATGCGCAATTTAATGACGCACTCCGGGAAGAGAAAAAATGTCGAACCGAAACTGAGTTTTCAAACTAAAGGGACACGGATAACTTTGGCGAGAATTAATTTATTTTTACTGCAAATGTCAAGTTTTTCTTAATACAATTTTAAGTCACAACCGCAAGGATAAAAGATTTTGAATGATAATAAGAAGAAAAAATGTCAACAAATGTATATACATACTCACATTTGTCAACCCATTGTTGGGATTGCCAGAGAGTTGAAGTATAAAGTGTTATACTAAAATTTTTATGAGTGCTTACTATGACTCATGAGTACGACTCATGCAGAGAATTCACATACCTAACATTAATATAAAAAAGTGTTTTAAAATACGTACGTATAATTAATTCAAGATTCGTACTTTTACGTAAGAGGTACATGTAGATTTTTTATAAATTCAATCTTCAATTTACAATTCAATATTCTTAAGTCTAATTTATAAGATAAAGGAGTTGGGTGTTAAGGACTGTCGCTCAAACAGTGTAATACAACAAATGATCTTTATGCAAATTACATCATTTGAAAAAGAAATTAAACAATTAGGTCAAAAGTCAAAACTCGTGCTAAATGACGGCGTAGGCACCATGAAAATTTATAGTAAATATTTGATAAACTTACAAGAAATTATTGAACAAGCAAATTAACGTGATTTTATTATGGATGTTGTGAGGGTCGACTGATATCCGCCAGTCATAAGCATTCTATTTCCGGTAGCCATAGGAAATGCTTCTCGTTTATTAGTAAGTGGTATAGGAAACCTGTAGTATGTTAATAGGGCAAGCCCAACAGCATATGAGCAGTTTCGAAGTTCAAGTTAATGTTACATTAATGAGTGCAAACATAAATTCTAATAACAGAAGTGAGAACAGATGGTAACAGGTATCATAACAGTAGGGCTTACACTGTGGGAGTTTTGTAGGAAAATGTTGCAGAAATTGTGTGAGATTGCTTATTAAGATAGCAGCATGAAGTATGGGAGTAAAATATAAATTCTATAGGTTTGAAGAGACTAAAAATATAAAAACTATACAAAGGAAAATAGTTCGAAAACAGCCGATTAACGGGGAAATATAGCTCGTAAACAATTTTTTGAAAAGAAAATAGTTCGCAAACAATTTTTTTGGAGAGCAAGTGGCTAAATTGCGGCGGTTATCGAACTTGGAAATGGATTGTAAAAAGTTGGACAAGTCAGTTGATGAAGGAGTTGTAAGACGATCGGTTGTCCGGGAAAAAGAAAAAAAAAATCAAGGGAGACGTTTGAAACCCCTTCCATACAAAACTAATAAAAATTAAGAACTTACAGTGAAATTTGAAAAAAAAAATATTTTATGTAAAATTTCGCAAAAGCGAAGAAAGAAACTAAAATTTTTATCAACTCGTGAACAAGTGAATGCTAAATAAAACCGTTTAAAAAAAGATTATTATTATTTCATTTGTTTAAGGTGGACTACTTATTAAATGAGTAAATGCGGAGAAATTAACTAATCCAATCAATTAGTTTAATTGCTTTCTCAATTTCATAAATATGTTTTCTAACTTCTCATACTCAGCTGCTCATTAACTTCAATTTTCTTTCGTTGTTGGTTCATACTCCATGCACCAACTCAATTAATTCTAAGTATTGTGAGCATATGAGAGCGCAACACCGAGAGTTAACATACTGTTTATTAAGTGCAAAAGGTGAATCTTGCTCACTCGCAAACTGAGAGCGAATGTATAAATATGTTTGAAACTATGTTAAATATAAATTCACAGAGATCTCAGGTTATATAGTATTGAGAAATAACATTGTTTTTTTTTTTTTTTTGAACTGGTGGTAGGGTAATAAGAGAATTTGTATAATGAGCGACTTGTTTTAAATTGTATTTAGTGAGGAAATCTCAAATTAACATGTTTGACTAATGATAAGAGATAAGAAGAATTTTGGAGTATGTAAAGAAATCATAGAAACCAGAGAAATGTTTTCTTTTGCTCAAGAGAATTAATTTAAATATATGCTTTTGTAAATTTGTGAACTTATTTTTTTTGAATTGAGAGACTTCGAAATAAAATGAAATTTTGAGAATTCGATTTCGATAAACATGTTTAAATATAAGCTAACTTATATGATGTAAGGAACAGTTTAGTTAGGTTAACATATATGTACATATACAAAAATACATATAACACAAAATAATAAATAAATACAAAATTAAAAATTAAAGTTTAGCGTAGTAGTAGATATAGGAAAAAAAACGAAATGTATGATTGAACGAACTTTAATTAAAATTTAAGGATTTGTGAAAGAAAAAAATGAAGGTTTAACTTCTATTGGATATTTGCGGTAGGGGCAATGGTGAGTATGTGTGGGCTAAGAGAACAACTTTTACCATTCTTTTAGCAGGTTGTGTGGGTGTAGACGGAAGGGCAACGACAGCTTAGCTTTCCATCTCTGCCGGAAGAACCCAAACGATGCAACGCGTGGCAGGTAGTTGTGTATTAGTTTACGCTCTTCTTCTCTATTTCCGTAGTAAATTTTGATACGTTCTTTTGGGTATTGTTTGATTAGGATGAGCCTAACCCTTCGACGGCCTTAAAATTTAAATATTTTAAGAGCATTCCGACCTGAATCTATTAGTGCCCGTGCAGAGAAATCAGTACCATTATGGTGGATATTGACGCGTGCTGTCCCTAATAGCACACCTGTGCTGGAATTAGCATGACAGGATTTTACATTCTGGTTCGCAGAAGAATGTGGTTGCCCCGATTCCTGTCTTTTTTGTGCCTGTGCTGAAGTTGACGGGATATTATCCGCGTCTTTAAATGGATTGCGCCACGTAGTTTGCTGAACTGTATCCGCATGCAGGAGCGTGACGAGAGTGGCATTTGGCACAGTTGTGCGAACTGGTGCACCTCGTCACTATGTGTCCTGGGGATAAACAGTTCAGGCATCCCCCGTGGATTTGATGAAGTTCATTCTCTCCACTGGGGTCAAATCACAGAATCGGGGACAATTCCGTAACCTATGTTCAGCTTTGCAAATTTTGCAAAAAACTTTTGATGTTGATTTTAATGTAGGTTTTGATACCTTCGTTTGGAAGGCACCAAGTCTTTTTATGGGGGTTTCGGTTGTATGCCGAGTATTTGATGGCTTTTGTCCCTTTTGGGCGTTAGTGCCAGTGAAGCTAGACACTGTTTCCAGTGTCTGAAACCTATTTGAGAGGAATTTGTCCATATCTTGCCACTTAGGTATGTCCATTTTGTGATCTATGCTTTGTTCCCACAGAGCCAACGAACTTTCCGATAACTTTATCGAGCACAAATATATTAAAATTGCATCCCAATTGGATGTGTCGATTTTCTGACACTTGAGGGACGATAGGTAATTGTTTATATCGCTGTGTAATTTCTTTAATGCGCTCCCACACTCACTCTCTACCTTCTTTAAATTAAAAAGAATTTGTAATTGCGTGTTGACTAAAATCGCTTGTTCTCGTATCTTTCACAAAGGTTTTTCCAGGCCATATCGAACCCATCATTTGTTAGAGGTCATTTTTTTACTATGTCTTTGGCCTCGCCCTGTGTCTTGTTGTTTAAGTGTAGTAGCTTTTCCTCCTTTGAAGATCTCCGTGTCGCAAGGAGGTAGGCGGATCTTATGTCCACGAGGTGCGTCTGGGGATCCTTGCTCAGTGATAGCACTATTTTCTACTTTTTTATATTTTTCTGCTTCAGCAGATATGGTGGATGAGCATCGCATGTAAATAGAGTAGGTAGTCGTATGTTTTTTTCGGATGGCCAACACGTCATTTGCGTCGACATCCTCGGTTCCCATCAGTGAGTCAAACACAGACTTGACCTTCTTCCATAAGGAGCGAAACTCTTCTTGCTGTATCGCAAGAGTGTGCTTATTATGATTTTCCTCTGGAATAAGGCTGTAATGTGTCTCAAACTCTGTGATTAACTCAGCTGATCGGATATACGTTTGCATTTTCGCAAAAAATTATTACTCCGCAACTAAAACAAACTAAAATAGTCCTTAACAAAAATGGAGGCAGTGTTTCTATGAAGGCTTTTTGTATTTAGGTGCGACTTGTGTGACTCTTTTGGTTTTACCAAAATGAATACAACAATAATGTATATTTCTTTGGCGCAATCTGTATTTATTTTTATATTTTTTGGCAATTAATTTATAAGGGTCAGACTTGGCCGATTCGTCTGATTTTTCCAAAAAAGAATACAACAACCGTGGGACTTACTCACCACTCGCACGTAAATATGGGTATATATTGGTTATAAGTGTTTCCAGCCAATATGAGTGCAACTAATTTAGATGAACCATCTGCAGGTGCTGATAACCAAAGTGATTGGAACACTGTGCGTAAAAAAAAGAGGTCTAATAAAAGCAAAAATAAGTCCTCTGGTTCTAGAACAGCAAATTCTTCCCAAAGCGATTTAAATTCAAATCTGTTGCAAGGTTCTGGTAACAATGCTGATTCCAGGGCAAATATCAACGCTAGCCCCCCAAAAAATGCAAACGCTCGGAAATTAATTAAACCCTTATTTATTGGGTCGAGCTCCAGTAATGAGTTACGAGCTGTTGTCAGAAGAAAATGGCTCCATATATCTCCCTTTTCTACTTCAGCAACAGCTGACCAGGTAAAAAAATATATTGCTAGACATACTGGTATGGAAGAAAACTCCATTATTTGCAGTAGTCTTAGCAAGAAATGTGTGGATCCGAGCTCTTTGAGACACCTTAATTTCAAGTTAGGCGTTAATGCCAACTCATATGCGATGCTGTTGCGGCCTGAACTATGGCCTGCAAATATTGTTGTGCGCCCATTTAAATTCAAGCCAAAAAACGACGAAAACCAACCGATGTCCGACGGCAATCGGTTGGGTTAGATGGAAGAAATAATCACCTAAGTTTATATATGCAGAATATGGCTGGTGTTAGAACAAAATCCCAGCTGGTGCGGCTATTTAGCTCCCATGAAGAATATGATGTTTTTGTCTTCATTGAGACGTGGCTAAATGAAAACTTTTTCAGCGAGGAATATTTTGATCCTATGTTATACAATGTTTTTCGCAAAGACAGAAATTCAAACCTTACTGGTTGTGCACGAGGTGGTGGAGTTCTCATTGCGGTACATTCCAAACATCATGCTTCTGAAATCATACTGGAAAATAATAGTGCGCTACTTGACCAGCTATGTGTATGCATTCGAGGCTCATCAGACACTGTTTTTGTATGTGCTTCATATATACCGCCCAATAGTAGCTACGACTTATACACTGCACATGTCGATAATATTACGTCACTGGCATTGAACAAAGTTGGTGGTGATCATCTCTGCGTGCTGGGTGATTTTAATCTGGGTAATGTTAAATGGTCACAGACTCTATCAAACTCGGCTTTAATAGCATGTGAGGTCATTGGCTCCAGTGAAATATATTTAATAGATAGTTTTTTAAGTATTGATATTAAACAAATTAATCGTTTTTCAAACAGACTAGGTCGTACTTTGGATTTGATATTTTTATCTAATAATCTAAATTTTTCACTTTTTGAATGTATTTCTCCTATTAAAAAATCCGATTTGCATCATGTTCCATTAGTTCTTGATCTTGAGTTTTATAAATTTGCCGAAGCGAGTACTACCAGCTCTAATTTTTCTTTTAATTTTAAGAGATGTGATTTTTCGAACTTGAACAATCTTTTGCTGGAAATAAATTGGGATAATTTGTTTTGCAGTCTTGATACCACTAAAAGGTTTGAGATATTTAAGTCTACTGTTCTGCAAATTTGTAGAAATGTCATTCCCTTGGCTTCCAAAAAGAAGTACAAGGTGCCTTGGCATAATAGAGCCTTGATGAAACTCCGGAATTTGAAAAATAAATTTTTCCGTAAATTTAAAAGAACTCAAAATCCAACGTTTTTCAACTTGTATAAAGAGTATGATAAGAAATTCGCGTGTCTGGATAAATCCTTACACAGAAATTATATTTTAAATTTTGAGGAAAATCTTAAATCTAACCCAAAATCATTTTGGAACTTTGTCAACTCGAAGAAATCAGTTTCCAATATTCCGTCCTCTCTTTTTCTTGCTGAAGAAGCTGTCGATACTCCGGAGGATGCTGCAAATCTTTTTGCTGAATACTTTATGAACAATTTCACTTCTGACTCTGTCAATCATGATAACATTACTTTTAATATTCAGGCTTCGATTGACTTCGGTAATGTAGTATTGTCTAAGGAAGATGTTCTTAATGGGCTTATTCGGCTTAAGACGTCGACGATTACCGATATCGATGGGTTCTCTGCAATTCTGTTTAAACAATGTGATTCCCTAGTCTATCCACTGTTGTTAATTTTTAATAATTCGTTATCTACAGGTACTTTTATTGATGCGTGGAAAGTAGCATTCATTACACCTATTTTCAAGAGCGGCAATAAAAATGTTATTACTAATTATAGGCCTATTTCAAAACTGTTCACCATTGCGAAGCTCTTTGAATGTATCATCCAAGATAAATTACGTTTCTGTGTAAAGAATTTTGTGTGTCCTGAGCAGCATGGATTTTTTCCAGGACGTTCAACTGTGTCTAATCTGACTATTTCCTCGGATGACTGCCTTGCAGCTTTTCAGGCAGGATATCAGGTTGACGTTGTGTATACTGACTTTTCCAAGGCATTCGATCGGGTTTCCCATGTTATTTTGATAAAAAAGTTAGCCTGTTTGGGCTTTCACTCAGTATTTTTGAGTTGGATTGAATCCTACTTATTTAAGCGTCGTTGCATGGTTGTAGTTGATGGTGTTAGGTCTCGTCCATTCTTTGCTTCCTCCGGTGTTCCACAAGGTAGTATCCTGGGTCCACTGTTTTTTGTCATGTTTATTAATGATATTCGCTCTTGCTTCTCTAAAGTAAGATTCTTGCTGTATGCAGATGACCTGAAGATATACTTGCCTATTCATAGCCTTCATGATGCGGTATTGTTGCAAGAAGCTTTGGATAAACTTAGTAACTGGTGTAATAATAATCGGTTATCACTTAACCTAAAAAAGTGCTTTCAAATAACTTTTTCGAAGCGTGTCAACTTGATTGATTCCGTGTATCAAATATCAAACTCACGCCTGTTGCGGGTTAGTGAAATTAAGGACTTGGGTGTAATATTTGACACGAAGTTTTCGTTTTCAAGTCATATTAATGTGTGCATTGCTAAGTCGTATGCCATGCTAGCTTTTGTTAGGCGTCATAGCTTGGATTTCAGTGACCCGTATACGCTAAAGCTTTTATATTCTGCGTTTGTGCGATCCAAACTTGAATACGCTTGTTTCATCTGGTCTCCGTATTATTCCTGCCATGTTGCAAGAATTGAACGAATCCAAAAAGTATACGTACGCTTTGCATTACGCAGTCTGCGCTTCTCGGATCCTATCCCGACTTATAAAGCTCGTTGCTTATTGATCAACTTAAAATCATTGCAGGACAGGAGGACAATTTTATCGTTGTCGTTCGTTTTCGATTTGTTACGTGGGGTTGTTGATTGCCCTGTGCTCTTGGAGAGGATTTTCATTAATATACCGGCTAGAGCTCTTCGTGCTTCTGAGTTTTTTCATATTGGTGTTCTCAGGGCTCTTTATGCGCGGAATGCTCCAATTACTAGAGCCTTAATTGAGTTCAATAGAATTTCTAAATTTTGTGAGATAGATTTTTCTTGTTCGAAAGATGGCTTTCTGAGTATTTTAAATACTTTTTATAAGTAAGGTAATTTATATTATTATACATTATTAACTACTTTACACTTTTATAATTAGCCTATAAGATTCTTTTTTAATTGGCTTAAATAAATAAATAAATAAATAAATAAATAAGTGGCAATTTATTTATCAGGGGTTGTGGCTCCAGTTTAGTGAGCCAAGTGTTAAGTGCGCGATATAGAAAAACGTCAGGAAAATAGTGAAAACTACCAGGGCTATTTACTGTGAACTGAATTAAGGTGCGCGTGAGTGATTTTATATATATATAAATAATTTTTGGGTTTTTGTTTTTTTTTTGTGCGCGACCAATTTAACGCGATTTTAATAAAATAATTGGTGTGTGGGGTTATGTTACCCTTATATATACCTTATTGTGGTCGTAGGATCCTCCGGATCGACCCACGCGGTAAGGGGAGGGGGGATCTAATTTCGTTTGCACAGCAAAAATTTTAGACACTTTATCGCACAAATGTCCACTGATAATTTTCACTTTTCGCGGTTCAGGGGTTCGGAGCACTCGCGGCACTTTTAAAGGAAAACCTAACCACAAAAACTAACCAAAAAAAAGTGGCAAGAAATATATAACTTAAGTAGTAGTTGCTGGATGGAGTGTTTGTTGTTCTTTTGATGCGGTAAATTGCCAAGTTGTGGGAGTGTACCACCAAGCGTGTATATCACCAAGAAAAGTGTTGTGTATCACCACGAAATATCACCAAGAAAAGTGTGGTGTATCACCGCGAAATACCACCAAGAGTGTATCACCAAGCGTGTACATCACCAAGAAATGTATGGATGTGGACTGTATCTATATATTGGCGCTGGTTCATATCCGGATCGAAGGACCATGAACAATTGAGGTGACTCGCAGACTCGGAGGAGTGGCGGCACCACAATTGTGTTTGGATTATTTAAAATAGCAAGAGAAAAGAAGCAAAGCGAGATATTTCTCGTTATAATATTGTTTTTATTAAACCGAAAGTTAAAATTATAACAATAATTTACATTTGTATAAATTTAAGATGGCTTCTCGGACGTTGATGGCTATGGCTGTTGATCGCTCGACAATCGCTCGAAAAGTAGACGATTGCCTTGTCGAGGACAACCCTTGAACCGCGGGAAAAGTCTCCGGTTTTAAGGGGAAGCTTCCCACACAGTTGTACCGGCATGCATGTATATGTGTACGGACAACATAACCCTACCTATGTACACATGTACATGCATGTGGGCGACCTAGTTGTCGATAATATGGTGCTATTAGGGTGGCGCAAGTTAATAAAAATTTTGGCTTCGGGCCTAAACAACAACAAAAGCAAGCAACGTGTAAATAATTCCAATTATTGCTGCACAGGTTGCACTTTTGGACAAAAATTACGAGATACCCATTCTCCAGTGTCCTTACATGCTTCTCCAGAAGTGTCTTTGCCCAATCAGCGAAGGACTCTGAAATTTTATTATCTGAAGTTATGTGCTTTTATTGAAGCACAAAAATTAAAACACAAGGGAAAAAATTGTATTATAATTTCATAGAACATAAGTCCAAGTTACGTGCTTTTATTGTGACATAAAAGAATATTTTATATGAAATGCTAAAATCGTGTCATTTATACGGCGTGTAACTTAAATTTTAAGTAATTAACCCAAAACCACTGATTGAAACTGTCACCCTTTTACGTATAAAAAAATTTGGGCCATCCAAAAGTATAAATGGCTTTAGAATAACTTGAAATTTTAAGGAGATATGGATTTTTACGCAAATCCTTAATTCTCCAAAATGTTCAAAAAATGGTTACGTTATTTTTTTTTTCTATTACGCTAGATAAAAGGGTAAGATTGCAAATAGAAGTAGAGTCAAAGGAGTACCTGTAAGTCGATGTTCAGATAGCTGTGGAGGTAAATGTAAGGTGTGTTACGTGAGATGTGCACCAGCCTTTAGATAAATCGGAAAAGAAAATCTTTCAAAGCGGGTACAACCATGCGTGACCGATAAATTCACAAAAATTTGCGAACACACCATGCCTACAAATGGCTGTCACAGCTAACTTTGCGTTCGTCGATTTCCGGCCTTTCTTAAACAAGCAGCCAAACGAACAACAAGCAAAAAGGAGCCCGAAGGTAAGAATGGTTAAGTCACATTTGAAAATGATCAACACTAGAAAATAAATCTCCCTTGTGCAGAAATATATGCATGCGTGCAGCAAGTCCGCATCCAGAATCCTCAAACAGGAGAACAGGTAGCAGATTCACCAACAAAAAGGGCAGAAAAAGCACGATCACACCGCTGCTCGCAAATCGCGTCATAATATCCACATAGCGGCACGGCGAGCAAACACCCTGAGGTATTCAGCAGCGTACACCACAACACTCGAAAATACAACCACAACAAGCAATAGCATATTCAGCCGCGTACTTCTCAATACAACATATTTCAATGAGAGTGAAGGACCGACGCTTAGTTAGACATTTCCACCACCATTTACGCGGCACTCCAACATAAGCGAGCGACAGCAGGCGCAGATAGTAATTAGCAATAAGTACGAGATATGTATAGATTCGTGCCAGTGAATTGCATGAGCTATGAGCATGCGTTCATAGAATGAGTAGCGCGTGTGTGCACACACATATATCACGTAATAGTAAATAGCTCCTGCAATTCTCCGCTCGTTGTGAAATTCCAAATATATATACCTACATATGTAAGTGACGTGGAAAACATAGGAAATAGTTGTCAAGGCTGCAAGCGCGCAGTGGTGTGGGAATGAGTCTTAGGCTAAAGTAAAAATATATTGGGCGAATAAAGCGCACATCCCGCTAGCTTCACATCTAGGTGCCTAGGGTGCCAGCTAATAGGGCTAACAATTTGGATTTTCGCTGAGAGAATGGGGACAAGACATCCCGTCAAGTAGCTGGCCATTCCTTAGCGTACTGGGTGCGAGGTAGTACGATCGTTAAGTAGAATAACAATGAATCAATGCACATACAAGTAGCTAAGAAGAAAGTTCAATGTAAATGATGGTTTATCAACCGAGTAGATGTAGCGACATGCATACCTAAAGTAAGGTCAGGGAAGAGTAGACGCAAGTTGAGTTTCGAGAATCATATGCAGCATTGATGACACATAAGGTGCGTGTATGATGTACATTGGGATCAACTGAAAGATCTCGTTTCTTTTCTTTGTGTCCCTTTTTGAACAATTCAGTGCCAATGTGTGCACATGCCTATACATATAAGGGTACTGGCAGGCGATCGATGCATGTTGAGTGAAGCAAGCTGCCTGTTTGTACAGCGATTGGCACGCGTTAGTAGACACACTTGCGTCTGTATACATGAACATATTCATTCAGCATGGATTAATGCCACTTACAATAATAATGTGCGTTGGATTTACCTGATGCATACACATAGAGATTAGCGAAAGGATATTGTCTTTTTTTTTGGAGAATTAATTAATATCCGATACGCTTGCTGGCACTTGTATATGCATTCGATTGATATTACATCCAATAATTCGAAATACCAGGCTTAGGCCCTAGTTAGCATGCATTAATGAGCATAATTACATCCATATATACAAACATGTTTATTTAATACGAACATAATACAACCAATGTGAAAATTTATAATTAATCTAGCTTTAAGACAAACTCATATAATTGTGGCATGGACCACAGAGTCCCATATTGAAGTTTTTTTTTTACATTCACTCTTTGTGAGTAATTGCCGGATAATGCATGCACATATGTACCTACATATATGCGTATGCCTGATATTATATTTAACGAGAGGCTAGTATGCATTAGCAGGCATAGTCATACATGCATATACAAGGACAATTATTTAAATGGGAATTCATTTCCACTCAAAATATTGATTGATAATTCACCTAGGTTAGGGTAGTCCGCTATATACGCTAATTACGAAAGTTCGCATTGAAGTTTTTTTTTTGGACAACCAGCCAAGGACAAATGCACCTACCTGTACTTGTGAGTGAGCGTAATATTGTATCCAGGTATGGATAGCACACATCGATAAACACGCTTAGGTTCATATACGCAAAAATGTTCCTTTTATATACGAATATAACACAACCCAACATAATGATTAATAACGGGCCTGATTAAAGGCAACCTAGCGCGGAGTAAACTAAGGAAATGTAATTTGAAAGATTTCTTTTAGAAAATTAGTAATAAGCCTGCAGAAAGGCAACTTATAATAGAGTAGATCTACAACAGCGGTAGTTCGATAAGATGAAGAAGTAAATCTGTATACTAGATAATAAGGGAAACACAATAAATGAAATGAGCTTATAGATATTAACCAAGTGGTGTGTGATGATTGGGGGTGAAATGGGTGGTCGCATCGGCTAGACAGACGGACGTATGGACGGAGGTTTGGCATTAGGGTCGACCAATACTGGCCACGGTCGACAATGGTAGGGAGGGGTAATGAAAGCAGAAGGGCCAATCTCGATTTTATGGAGATGAACTGCATCGACGATGAAGGCGCATCATGAGAGTGGACACTCGAGTTAAAGGGTAGGTATTCTTCCATCAGCAGTAGCGCAAGGGTTCGAATTTTTCTTTTGTTATCAACCTGTAGTTAGTCCATCATCGACGTCGATCTATACAGACCCACCCCAAATCCGGCGAGCTAAGTCGATAAAGCAAGCGTACCCAGCGGATCGGCAGGCCATGGCATCTCTTAATGGAGACGCCCTTAGCCATAACCCAGGTAACCTTACTAGTGGTAGGTAACACCAATAGTAGGTAAACGAATAAAGTCATAATCGTAACAGGTGAAAGGTAGGACAAGAGGTACATGTAAAGGGTAGGGTAAAAAAAGTGAGATGTAGGGAGATGGGTAAATTGAAAGAAAGTGGGCAGATAAAAGCAAAAAGAGGGAGAGATTCAAGCTTCTGGAAATTTACTTCAAATTCTTCGTATAAAACGATGTTTTGGCAGGAAATGTTCTCTTGGTTCTGGTTGAAATAACTTAAATGGCAGAACAACGTGTGCCGTGACAACTATTAGTCTACATATAAATGTGATTCTTCAGTTTTTTGTAGAACAGTAAAAAAATATAAAAATTTCGAAATTTACACTCACTATGACTATATCGAGATTATTGCAAAGATGATCTGGCAATATACGTTTAACAACTTCTTCTTCAGACAGTCCATTAAAACGATCATGCTTCTTACGTCCTTTTGATTTAAGCAAAACACCACTTCCATTCATTGATGCCTTATCGAGACTGTGTGATTAAAAAAAGTATATTGTTACGAGGAATACATAAAGAAGAATATGGAAGTACTTACGTGGAAGCACTATCGTCTGATACACCTATGCGACCGATGCCATCAACCAATAAAGGAGATGATGAATTTGAAATGACATCAATGCAGGGCTGAGTTTTTTTCTTCTGACCACGTTTTTTTTGTAAAGGGTTTAGAGTCGTATTACTGGCAGCAAACAAATTATGAGACGCCATTGTGTGTAACTGTCAAGGCAATGGCTGTAGTTTTTTATCCTGAACCAACACACTTTCTGACAAAGGAGACAGTTTAATTTCAGTATTATAGTCAATTGTTTGTTTGTCACAGTATATGTGTAGTTTCTGCTGCTCATTCTCGTGAGATAATTGATAATCACAACACATAGTAAACATCTCATCTGCCTCCTGTATTATATTCCCATCTAAACTACTTCGGGTTTCGGTTCGGTTATTGGAAATCCTATGGCATAAAGGATTATTTTGACCCACGTCAATATAATTATCTGTTGGCTGACATTCCACTGATCCGATTCTCATTGTGTACCTTTTGTGCGTTCAAAGGCTCTCTTTGTAATTCCCGTAACTCTTGTTGAAGTTTTTGATGAAGCTCAAACAGTTGCTCCTCATGTTTGATGTGAGGACTGAGCTTAACGGATCGCTTCTGCGAAACCGATTTGTATGAATTAGGCGTGAGCACATTACCACCACTGGTTTCATAACCGTCATCTTGGCTTTCATTTTTGATATTATTTGATGATACACATCTGCAATATAAAATTGAATTCCTCGATAAATTGGTTTTATGGTAAAGTGGCCCTTATTATGGCCACGATATCGACTCATAATAATGAGTGCTATGTTCTATGCAAAGATGCCCTACAAACTATACAAGTATTTTGTGTATCGTTAAAAAGCAAAAACAACTTACACAAATAACTTGTTTCGTTTTAGTACTAAATTTACGATACATAACTCATACGTTTCCACTAAAAACCAAATAAATCACTACGGGTAATCTTTTCATCTCTTATATGCTTCGTATAACGTGTAAGCCTCTTAAGTTTACCAAATCGTGAAACACTTAGGTTGAACTGGCCGCTCCACAGAACTAAGTTTCCCGAATTATTAAGGTTATCACAAAAAGGAACTTTTTTTGTGGGATTGTGGCTTCCAGTGAAAGCGCTTTTCATTGGTAACTGTATTTCTGCATTTATGGTGCGGTTGGTGAAATAATTCACTTGGCACAAAGGGTCATTACAGCTCAAACCAAGAGCCCAATCTTTTCCCCCTTAATCTGGTAAAGATGTCGGTTTTTTGTAGAAGGGTTTCGCCACATCCAATATTACAATTGAAAAGACGGTTGATGTCAAGTTGGAACAAATTACGGGACATACGTATATTCTGTATATCGTAATTGATTCTGAATAAATACATAAGAGTTTTTCTATTGCAATATCCAAATGGAAGTTGAGCTAGAGTGACTCGCGTCTCACTAGGGATCTTGTTTTCTCCCGTCGCAGCAACTGTATGTCTGGGCTAAAAGACACCGCTTTTGGAACCGTCGTCCAACCCGGGGATGCTCTCGCATAACTTCAAAGCAGCTCTGAGCACTGCGTTTTTACAGAGATGTATCGTTCCAACTTTACCGATGCCTGCCAACTACTCAAATAAATTACGGTCCACCTTTTAGACCAGGACTGTCTTACCTGACGACGGGAGATATAGCTTATGATACGAATATCCTTGGTTAGTTGGTTACCTAGACTAAGAATTTCGACCAATTTTGAACCCGACCCCTTTAGAATTGGCTGAAAGTTTTTCTTCTTTTTCTAGCTTACGAAAGACGTTTTTCAGAATTTTTTCAAATTTTTTCATCCAACTCAAAAAAAGTTATGAATTTAAAAAAAAAACACCGTTTTTGTTTTCAAAATGCTATAACTTTTACAAAAACTGACCGTTTGGGATCTTTTTTTTAATTTATTTTTAAATGTACTTTTCGGAAAAAATACAAAAAAAATTTTTAAGTTTTTTGTTTCAGTTTTTCGAGATTTTTCGAGTTTCGCCATTTTTTTCTCATAAAAAACTTCAATCAATTCTGCAATCATCCCCACTAATCCCGGAGTGGGCCGATTTTTTTATATTTTTTTTTATTTAATTGAAAAAAAATTTTCAAAAATAAAATTTTTTTTTATCAATTTTGTTAATAATATTCATTGATATGGCAACGCTAATGCTTTTGCTCGTTAGTCTCTAAGCCCGTTATATAATTGATATATGAATACATACATTATATTTTTTCACGTCTTTGTATTTTGTCGGTTTATATTCATTAAACCGGTGTCGTTAATATTTCTCTTGGTGTTCCTCCATCATTGGTTATGGGCCCAGAGACACGTGTAAAATCGAAATATTAACGCGAATCAAAAAATTACATTTGCAAAGTCAAATTAAAGAAAGTTAAAGTTTTTTTCTGCACAATGAATGCGACAGATTTGCTGCAAATCGAGAAGTTGGATGGCCAGAACTACGACAGTTGGAGTTTGCAAATGAAGGGCATACTTATACATGCGGATCTATGGAAAGTGGTTGTGAAAACTGCAGCGACTGCAGAAAAGTGGGATGAGCTCGATGAAAAGGCTTTGGCAACATTAACTCTAGGAGTGAAGCCGACGCAGCTTATGCATATTAAGAAATGCAAAACGTCAATGGAAACATGGGTAACGTTAAAAAACATTTATAAAGCAGCTGGTCCTTTTCGTAAGGTTTCGCTTTACAAAAAACTAATGAACAGGCAAATGAATGAAGGTGAGGACATGCAAAAGCATCTAAATGAATTTAGCAACGTAGCAGACAAATTGGCAGAAATGGATACATCACTTCCAGATGAACTGTTGCTAATTATGTTTTTGTCCAGTTTGCCTAAAAGCTTTGATCATTTTGTGATAGCTATGGAAACGATGTCTTCCCAATTTTAGTTTTGTGACCTCTAAAGTCATTGAAGAAGGTGAACGTAAGCGAGAAAAATCAGGTAATGCTAGCGGCGTTCAAGTATATGCCCAGGTACATACAAATAAAAGCAGCAATAACATACAACATGAAAACAACAAAGGGAGAAAAGATTTGAAGTGCTTTACTTGCGGGCGTACAGGCCATTTCGCGGCAAAATGCCGATATAAAGAAAAGAAAAAAGACCTTCACAGAGAGCAAAAGTCATTTACAATGTTAGCAGCAACAAATACACCGGTCATCAATTGTAATACGTGGTGCGTGGATAGTGGAGCTACAGCACATATGAGCAGGGATCGGGCGATGTTCACGAAATTTGAAGAACATGCAGAGAGAGTAACACTGGCTGGTGGTAAATATATATATTGGGAAGGAATAGGTGAAGTGGAGATAAAAACTGCCGATGGTGATATATTATTAAAAGATGTTTTGTACATAGCTGGCATGGGAGGTAATTTTGTATCAGTCAGCAAAGCTGTACAAAAGGGGTTTCGTGTTAAAATTTCGCAAGTGCAAGCAGTCGTTTATGACAAATATAGCCAATCAATATTAAAAGCGACACAAAGCGGTGGTCTATTTTTAATTGATGATATAAAAAATAAGTGTTTTCGTTTAAATAGTAGCGATTGTGCACAATGACACGCAAGATATGGGCATTTAAATTATGCAAGCTTACAAGAGCTAGCCTCAAAGAAGATGGTTCTTGGGTTAGAAAACATGAAATTCATAAAAGGTGAAAGTTGTATAGCATGTATGAAATGCAAAATAATTACACAACCGTTTCCATATAATTCTACTGAGCGCGCTAAAAATTTGCTCGATATTATTCATACGGATGTTTGTGGCCCCTTTAGAACTAATTCGTTAGGTGGTGCTAGGTACTTCGTAACATTCATTGACGACAAATCTCGCAGAATATTTATATATTTTATTAAGACCAAAGATGAAGTTTATGAAAAATTCATTGTATTTAAAAACTTAGTCGAAAGATAAACTGTGAAGAAGATGAAGATATTGCGAAGCGACAACGGTTTGGAGTACGTTAATAAGAATTTTGAGAACTTGTTTAAGCACTGTGGTATAAAAAGGCAGCTCACCATTCCATATTCCCCACAGCAAAATAGGGTGGCGGAGCGGATGAACAGAACAACTGTTGAGATGGCGAGAATGATGATGACGTATGCGAATGCTTCTGAAATGCTATGGGCAGAAGCGATGGCAACAGCAGTGTATATAAGAAACCGTTCGCCAACGAAAGCGTTGAGCGACATGACACCGTACGAGGTGTGGACGGGTAGAAAGCCATCGGTAAGTCACTTAAGAGTATTTGGTTCGACAGCGGTTTGCTTGAATAAGACTGAGAAAACCAAATTACTGGCCAAAGGCAAAGAATATAAAATGGTAGGCTACTCACTTACGGCGAAAGCCTACCGGCTATACGACCTGCAGGGTCGAAGAATAATCGAGGTACGCGATGTTAGGTTCGCTGAATTAGTAAATAATAATTGTAACTCTGCCATAGATTTGGTGGACAATATACAACCATACGTATTTAATAATGATTCAGAAGAGCAAGATGATGAAGGCCTTACAAATCAAAAGCGTGCTCGCGAGGATGATGATGAATGTGTTAGAATGCAAAAGCGTGGTCGCGAAAATTGTGAGTTTGATAATACTGACGAAATCGTAGTTGAGGAGGAGAAGCATACACGCTGTGGTCGTGGCAGGCCTAAGTTAGAACGCACTGGTTTGCGCGGTAGACCAAAGAAAATAAGAAGCTGTTTAAATGTTTTAAAATTTTCAAACACTATTGGTATTCCGCAGTCTGTTGAGGAAGCACTTAGCAGTAAGAACGCTTCGGAGTGGGCATATGTGATGCAAAAAGAATACGCTGCATTAATTAAAAATGAAACCGGGAAGGCTGAGAGCTTGCCAAAAGGCCATCGCGCTATTGGTAGCAGATGGGTTTTTAACGTTAAACGGCGCGATGATGGTAGCTTAGAAAAATTTAAATGCAGATTGGTTGCGAAAGGCTGCAACCAGCAATTAGGTATAAACTACAAAGAGACGTTTTCACCTGTGGTGCGCTATTCAACTATTCGTTTGGTACTTGCATTAGCAGTTGAGTGGAAACTTTTTGTTCGCCAAATCGACGTATGTACTGCATACCTAAATAGTGAGTTAAGCGACGTCGTGTGTATGAGGCAGCCGGAAGACTTCGTGGATGAGGCGAATCCAGATCAGGTTCTACGTTTAAAAAAGGCCATTTATGGCTTGAAACAGTCGGGTGGAGAATGGAATGCGAAACTGGATGGTGTTCTGAAAGAAATTGTATACAAACCGTGCGTAAACGAGCCTTGCCTCTATAAAAGAAAAACCGGCGATAATATTTCTCTAATTGCGGTTTATGTTGACGATTTGATAATTGCCTGTAAAACAAAATCAGAGTTAAACGACGTTAAGACACATATCGCAAATAGTTTTGAATGCGTTGACAAAGGTCAACTTGAATATTTTTTGGCTATTATAGGTAGAACGTGAGGGTGAACTTGGCGCAATGCATATTAGCCAGTCCCAATATATACAAGGTTTGCTTCAACGACATAGTATGGTACAGTGTATGCCAGCATCAACACCACTCTATGCTGGATTTTTAGTCGGATGTAAAAGTGGCACATGTAAACGCATAGACCCTATCGAGTATCAATATTGCATAGGGGAGTGAATGTACTTGGCCATATGTACACGGCCAGACATAATGCATTCGGTTTGTAAGTTAGCGCAGCATAATATTGAACCCCACAAAGAACATGAATCAGGAATTAAACACATATTAAGATATTTGGCGTCGACAGTTCATTTCAAGTTATCGTATCGGGCATGTGGAAACCCAATTGAAGGCTACGTATACGCTGATTGGGGAGGCGATATGATGGATCGTAAATCTTTTTCTGGGTATGCCTTTATGCTAGGCGGGAGTGCAATATCATGGCAGTCTAAAAAACAGCAGACAGTAGCACTAAGCAGCACTGAGGCCGAATATGTTGCACTTACAGAAGGCGTAAAAGAGGCGATATTTCTCCGTAACCTAATGAATGAAATTGAACGTAAGAAAGAGGTACAAACAATTATCTTCGGCGATAATTTAGGTGCGCAGCATTTGTCCAAAAACGTTTCATGGTAGAAGTAAACACATCGACATCAAGCACCACTTCATTAGAGATATAATAAAGCACGGTGATATTGAGATCAAATTTGTTCCTACTACTGAAATGATTGCTGACGTTCTAACGAAAAATTTGAGTAAAGAAAAATATTTGAGATTTTCAAAACGCGTGGGATTAAACGAAGACCAGTAACTTAACCAAAACATTCACGTTGAGGAGGAGTGTTAATAATATTCATTGATATGACAACGCTAATGTTTTGCTCGTTAGTCTCTAAGCCCGTTATATACTTGATATATGAATACATACATTATATTTTTTCACATCTCTGTATTTTGTCGCATTATATTCATTAAACGTAATACATTAAACTGAAAGCCGGTGTCGTTAATATTTCTCTTGGTGTTCCTCCAACAAATTTTATTTATATAACAAAAAAATGTAAGAAAATGATTTTTAAGTATTCTTTTCTTTATATAATTTCATAATTTGTTACATTATTTTTAGAAAACTTACATGTTTACTGTGTCAGTCATTAATCCTGCTTATTTTAATCGTAGATTACCATAATATATTAAGAAAAGAATACCTAAAAATCTTAAAAATTTTCTTAAATTTTTTTGTTATATAAATAAAATTGATAAAAAATTTTTTTTTATTTTTGAAAATTTTTTTTTCAATTAAATAAAAAAAAATATAAAAAAAAATCAGCCCACTCCGGGATTAGTGGGGATGATTGCAGAATTGATTGAAGTTTTTTATGAAAAAAAAATAAAAAAATGGCGAAATTCGAAAAATCTCGAAAAACTGAAAAATTAAAAAAAAAACTTTAAAAATTTTTTTTTATTTTTTCCGAAAAGTACATTTAAAAGCAAATTAAAAAAAAACAGATCCCAAATGGTAAATTTTTGAAAAAGTTATAGCATTTTGAAAACAAAAACGGTGTTTTTTTAAATTCATAACTTTTTTTGAGTTGGATGAAAAAATTTGAAAAAATTCTGAAAACCGTCTTTCGTAAGCTAGAAAAAGAAGAAAAACTTTCAGCCAATTCTAAAGGGGTCGGGTTCAAAATTGGTCGAAATGGGATGGAATACCCCATATATATATGTGTTGTCTGTTGGCCTTCCGAGCACTTCTTTCCATACAACAGTGACCGTACCCCACAACTTACCAACACCCGGCAGAGAGGTTTCAATTCTTTAAATATTCCTCACATTTGGACAGCTTGTGTTGATCTACAAACTTTATAATGCTAATGGTTATGTCGCAGAGGGGCCAAAGGCTTTCTGTCTCACAAAATTTCGTTCTCAGGCTAAAACTCCTGTATCCGGTATGCAATTTTGCCGAACGAACTGTATATGGTTTTTATGTTGGTCTAGATGTCTGCTCACATTGAGAAGAGTTATTTTGTAGTTACGACACGCAAATTGAAAGTTTTTATTTGATTTAATCGGGGATTGCCCGTTTTGCTGTTTTTTGTTTTTTTAAATGTATGAAAACATTTATTTGAAGCAATTTTTAATTTTATAATTTGATGTCACGTTGTTTAAATTTTTCCCAAATTATTAAATAAATTATGAAATTTTTTATATTTTATTAATTATTATAATTTTTTTTACCAGTTAGCTGATACACGTGTTCATATATCATTCGTTAACTTAAACATTTAAATGACCACACTTACTGTGTTTGTTGCTATTGTAATAGCCGAGCTAAGGCCAAGGGCGTCACTACCGGCAGTGAACGACCTACTATTTTAGTTTAGCTGCGAGTATTCAAATAAGCAGCCCCCGACCAAGAGCGGTTGGCGAGGAGGGTTTGGCTTAAACGGCCTCATGCACGATGTGAACCCCCAGTGACAGGGCGAGTAGATGCTGCCCTCAAAGTAGGCATCCACAACCCACATTTGGGTTGCTGCGAGGGAATTCCTACCCAAGATAGGGAGGCAACTCCTCGGCGCGGGATACACATCCAGGAATGAGACAAAAGAAATAGTAGATGGAGAACGAGTTTAGCTCTTCTAATACCAATAAAAACTTACACTTGTTACAATATTAAGACTGAGCCCAGTAAGGTCTTAAATAAGGTATACTGGAATAACGATTC
The DNA here is from genome assembly GCF_040869045.1 of Eurosta solidaginis. Lineage (NCBI taxonomy): Eukaryota > Metazoa > Arthropoda > Insecta > Diptera > Tephritidae > Eurosta > Eurosta solidaginis. The sequence continues at coordinate 187,633,875 of NC_090324.1, forward strand.
GGATATGTTTGATAAGGCTGGGGAGTGTAACGTTCGGAAATTTTAGTACATGGCTGGACACCTCGTCAAAACGACTTTCCGGCTAATGTCGCATTCGTCTCCGTTCCTTCAAAACCTTGGCAGGCCTTGGGGTACGTTCGAATATCGTCACCATTAAGTTGGTTTTGCAGGGAGGTGTAGGGAGATCTATCGATGAATTGACTGAATTTTTTAAAGGTCGTAACAACATACACGCGGAAATTAAGCGGCTGGGCTCCGTTATTAAGGCATAGTATATGGAATCGGCTTTGGAGGTGAATGAGTTAAAAAGTAAAATAATTGCCAATGAAAGGTCTAAGGATGGCAGCACGTTAGCCCTAGAAGAAGAAAACCTAGAAGAACTCGGTGAATGCAAACAACGTTGTCAATCTCACTCAAGGAATTTACGCCGGGGCGCGAGGGAAGTCACAAGCGTCGGCCGCCTGCGCAGAATAAGACGGAAAGCAAAGAAGCCACGACAGCTCAAAAAACAGGAGAGTGGCAAGTAATCAAGCCCAAATAAGGGAGTAAGCAAAAAATGGTTAAATCCAGGCCTGATGCAATCATAATTTCCAAGGATGGAGATGCTACTTACGTTGATATACTACGAAAGGTGAGAAGTTGCGGAAAATTTAAAGCCATTGGGGGTGACGTCAAAACTATTAGAAGAATCGCAAAAGGAGATATGTTACTCCAACTAAAAAGATCACAGGAGCAAGTACCAAGCAGAGATTGAAGCAGTAATTAATGAAGCGAAGGTCATAGTAAAAGTTCCAAACCTTCAGATTTGTCATGCGCTCCTTAAGCAATGCAGCATTGGACGGCCTGATACAAAGGCTATCCAAAATATACGCACGGGGTACAGCTCACAAGCGAAACGAGACAATAGAAAGGTTACATCTTTGCACGAAGTCCGTTCAGGAGGACCATAAGGCCGCGAATTGCTGAAATCTACCAAAATTTGCGGGACAATATCAGGCAGGCAGTTTAAGATGCCCACAACAGCGCGGAAGCAATCACATTGCCTACAATTAAATCTAAGCCAGGGCTAAGCGGGATAAGACCTCTTATCCCAAACAATGTTTGAAAGAGGATTTGGTATAGTAGTACTTTCAGAACCATGCAGAAATACCCAGGAACAAGGTTGGTTCGGACTCAGCTGGGAAAATCGCAATTTGGATCCAGGGAAACTTCCATTAGTAACGTCTACACAATCAGCGACCACATAGTTATTAGCTTAGAGATGGTGGAAACTTCACGAAGGATAGCTTCCCATCAACCAAAGACTTACTTACTTAACTGGCGCTTAACCGTTTAAACGCTTATGGCCGTCCAACGAAGCGCGCCAGTCGCTTCTTTTCTCTGCCAACCGGCGCCAATTGGTCACACCAAGGGAGTTAAAGCGTTTTCCACCTGGTCCTTCCAGTGAAGTGGGGGCCGCCCTCTACCTCTGCTTCCTTACGCGGGTTCCGATAGAAACACTTTCTTGGCCGGGGCGTCAACTTTCATTCGAAATAACACCGTTTTGAACCACAAATATTTGATGTTGTTTGGAATGATGCCACAATACGAAGGACAACCTGTCGGTCCAAATATCTAAGTCATTAAGTATACGCCTATGATGCTACCATACCCAGGAGTGGTGGAACGACAAAATAGCGGGGGAGCGTAGAAAATTCGACATAGCACTGCGAAGGGCTCAGAGTGCACGCTCATCACCACGATAGTACAAAGACCAAAGGATAGCACAAAAAAAACTATAAAAAAGAGCAAGAAAGAGTGCTTGAGGGAACAAATGGAGAGCGACGACGTTGATCCTTGGGGATTGGCTTACGGAACGGTGATGGCTAAAATTTAAGGACAGAAATCAGAGCAACCTACATGACCAATACTAGTGAGAGGAATCGTCGAAACTCTTTTTCAGATGGAGGGCCAAATATAGCCGTTAAATCCGCAATAAAGTCCAGAACATCAGTATTCACGGACCTCTTCAACGACTATATCCAAGAAGGCGTCTTCCCCCACTCATTGAGACGTTAAAGACTGCTTCTGTTGCTAAAACCTGGTAAGATGCACGACCAGCCATCCTCATACAGGCCACTTTGTATGTTTAATTCGATAGGAAAGATTCTCGAGCATATTATTAGTGAACGTCTGAAGCAGACCCTGGAAAGTCCAGGACGCTTGTCAAATAGTCAATTTGGATTTTGAAAATCAAGATACACGATAGATGCAATACAAACAGTTTTCAATGAAGCCCGTGAGGCGATTAACGGAGGTCAAAATAAAAGGAAGCTATGTACACTGATTACTTTGGATATAAGAAATGTTTTTAATACCGCGAACTGGATGTAGATAATGACAGCTCTACAAAACTTTGGCATACCTGCTCACAATAACTGGTAGCTATTTTAGCGACAAAGTACTCCTTTATTGATACGAATGAGGGGCCAAAAAATCACATAAATTGACCTTCCCGGAGGCACGCAAATTGTCGGCTATGCAGGTGATATTGTCGTAGTAGCAGTGGCCAAGAAATTGAATCTGCTCCAAACATTATGCAATGAAGCCGTAGCAATAATAAAGGAATGGTTGACGAACATGGGGCTGGAAATGGCTAGAAATAAGACTGAAGTGGTTGAGTTAGTCCTAACCTGGACCTTCATGATAGTTCGGAATATACTAGAATGGTACGGGCGGAAGCACGGAGAACTAAACTACCACCTCACGGGGATACTGAGTGGGCACGACGGTTTCGAGGAGTATCATAGGCGTAGGATAGAGGAGGATCCTTGCTATCCATACTGTCTCACCAAATTAGAAAACGCAGAACACGTAATATTTCATTTCCCTCGTTTTCACTGCCCTCAGACTCTCAATTTTTGGAGAGAAGCCCTCCATTAGGAATTTAGTTCCCTTAATGTGCAGAGGCATACATTGTTGGACTGCTGTGAGTTAAATGGCGTTTCTAGTGATGACGCAATTGATTCTTGCCGAAAGAATGCGCAGATATTTGGCCACTTGAGGGCACTTGGCACCCCAACGTCCAATTATCTGAGCTACATTCATATATGTACATATATTTGTGCTTGCATGCAACACAACACATTGCTAGTCGAAGAAATGGTGTGAGTGAGTTTTAACGTTCAGCATGTGTTGTTTGAGCGTGAGCGTTATAAATGTAATTCTCAAGTATCAATGATTCATAATGTTATTCTGTATCACAAATACATTAGGAGACTTTTGTTGAAGGCTGAGGTAGTACTCAGTCAATCCATGGTCAATAAAATATCCGACAAACCCCCACTTAATAAATATGCCTTATTTGTGTACTTTCCAAGAGAGTAGGGAGTGCGAGAGTGAGGTGGCCTAGCTTAGCCGTATGAGGAGGACGTAGTAATCGATGGCGGTCCGGTGGTATGGTAGACCGGAAATAGGCACACCATCGGGAGTCCGAACGGTTTTTCGTGTGGCCGGTTGCTCCTCAAGGTGTAGGTGTGATCAGGCGGGTTAGTGACCTACAAGAGACAGCGAGGACTGGCGTTGGTGAGGTGGTTGCTCGCATCAGCCCACGGCCGAAGAAAGAGCTGTTAAGAGGGGATCCTGCAGTCGCTCGTGCAACTGGGTGAAAAGTAGTCCGAACGTATTCGCCCCGTCATCCAGGCAATACGAGAGGAGACAAGTGCCACAACCGCATTCCCTTCCACCTAGCTGGATAGCAGGAGCTCTTAAATATACCATAGGCATCCAAACCCACCGTCTTAATAACGTCGTCGTAAAATCATACACAGCCGACTTAACAACTGTCAAGCTTCACAAAGTCCCAGGTGAATATGGATCACAGCGCATCACCAAATAGTTTTGAAAATGTCCTGTAAGACTTAGGTCATAGTGTTACCAGAATTGGTTTGACGACCAACCGTAAGAACTCCATCAGGTCCCAGTACTTATGTTATAGAATAACTCCGCCCTCTTGGAAAAAATAGGACATGGCTTAATTGCTGCCTCGAAGCAACTCTGCAGCCCCTAATAGCTAGAACATTTAGCACAGGACGTGAACACAAAAAGTGCTCAACCGTTCCTTCCAGCAGTTCGCACTTCCTAAATATGCTGTTACTGACGAGGCCTAACATATAACCATGTGACGACGGAAGGCAGTATCCAGTTAGTATGCTAATCGTGAGCCTTAAGTCCACTCTCTTCCGAGATTTGAGTCACTTTGTGGGTCTTATATCGTAGGATTTGCATTTTGTCTTAGACATTTTGCAGCTTCACGCCTTTCCTGATTGATGGATCATGTGTAACTCCTGTCTCCTTTCGATTTCTCCCAAACGGATTGGTACATTCGTCGTTGATTCAGCGAGTGGTTCGCTTTCCTTTGCTAACTCATCGACCTATTCTTTACCTTCTATCCCTTCATGACCGGGAAACTAGTGTGAGATTATTGCCTTAATAGCCGCCTGATTATAAATATATATATTGGAGGGACTACAGCTTAAACACGCTTTATAAAAGATAAAAAAACGACTTAATTAGTTTTGTCAATTCTTGACATCAATGAGCGAATGCCGAATGAATCTTTATTTAAATATTGTCAGCTTATTTATACTAAATTATTCTAAACATATTCTTACATATGTACATATTACATTTAAGCATACATACTTACATGCATATTTACCTTAAGCATACATACTTACACACCTACATACAACTCGATACAAAATATGTACCTACACACCTGTGTTGAGTTGTGACTTCTGTGGGAAATGCAACGTTCGCAAATTTGCTTGAATGAAAATTTTTTTTTTGTTTGTGTGTTACACACACCTGGATTAAATCGTGTGAATGGCTATGTCAGCAAGAATTATCAAATGCCTTTTTTGTGTTGGTGAACATTTAGACTATTTTTGTTACAGGGTAGCATATTAGCCGATTTAAATATTTGGCATTAAATTGTTGGCTGTTTACACTACATCTTCCTTTTTTTCAGAATGCTTATGCATATGGAGAATGCATGAGCATTCTATTTTTATTTAGTTAAGTATAAATTAATTCTACTTTTGTATTTTATGTTTGTAGGTTGAAAATTTTCTTATTCAACTAATTTAAGTCTATTTTTGTGTATTATTATTTTCTTTTATTTATGATATTGCTATTCTCTATGTTACTGGGAAAGTTTTGCTTATCCCCATTTCCTATTCTAGATGGGAATATAGTGTTATTATTTTTACTATCAATATTTTCTACTTTATAGGGTATTAGAGTAAAATTATTATTTTCATCGATTTTTTCTACCTTATAGGGTATTACTAAATTAATTTTTCCTATTGATTTTGTGTTTTTTTTTCTACAGGTTATTAATAAAATTATTTTCCTATCGGTAGATTATATTCTGCAGGGCCCTATATGTATGTCTACGATCTACCTTATAACCTCTCCAAAAGGCGAGGTTTTCCTATATGAAGCAGGTCAAACTTATATTTATATTTCTAAAAAAAAAATAATGAAGATTAATGATTTAGTATAACCTATCGACTAAATATAGGATAAAAAATTAAAATTGAAACTCCTTATAGTCGTTTATATATATATATGTTTGTTTTATTTGGCAAAACAATTGTTTCGACACTCGCGACGTGTCATCATCAGTTGCTAGTTATCAACTAACCATTGTCTACAAATATAAACAAAGTATGCCTATGCAAATCAAACATTCAAAATTTTTGTAAAAGCTAATGCAATGCGAAAATAATAAAAAGAGAGTTTAAACAACAACAACAAAATACAAAAGTAATTATGTACATATGTATGTAATATGTAATAACAATATATGGAACAATCTAAGTTTACTGGAATGCTGTGAAGAGACTCGAGTACAGTGGGCCTGTATCACGATTTACAGAATCATTTTTGTTTACATATATATGTAGAGATTCTAAAATGTTTAATTTTTTAATATTACATTCTGACTTAATTAACTGGCAATCGTCCTCACTTATTGAATGCTCATTCGCTAAAGCATGTTCAGCGATTCCACTTCTCGGATCAATATTCTGAATATATTTTAGGTGCTCAAGTAATCTGATTCGTACAGTGCGGGTCGATTGGCCGATGTACTTTGCGCCGCATACATTCCCGTTGTCGTTTTTCTGGGAGCAAGTGATTGAATAAACGCCAGGTTTGTCCAAATTTTCGCATTTGTCTTTTGTGGATGTAAGTAATGATTTTAATTTTGTTGTTGTTTTAGGAGCCAAATTCACATTTATTTGTCTGTAGCATTTTTGTAAATCGTTAAAATAATTAGAGTCGTAGGTCATGCTACACCAAGTCTTTTTGTTTTCAACGTCCAACGTATCAAAAAATGAGCTACTCTCCCTTCGCTCTTTTTTGTTGTGGTGCTTTTTAATTATCTGCTCTATACTGTTAGAGCTATATCCATTTGTTTCTGCAATGCTCACAATTTTATCTCTTTCTTTTTTGTATGCCGCATAACTGAGTGGAACGTTTACTAGCCGATGAGCCATGGACTTGAAGGCAGCTAGTTTGTGGGAGTAATGATGATTGGACTCAATTGGAATAAATCGATCAGTTGAAGTCGGCTTCCGATATATATCGAATTCGATAGCTCCATCGACATTGTGTTTGATTTTTAGGTCCATAAATGGAAGCTCGTTATTTGATTCGTATTCACACGTAAACTGGATAGCGTTATTTTTTGAATTAAATAGATTGAGAGTTTGCTCGATTTTGTCTCTCTCAATAATAACAAAACAATCGTCAACATATCGGCAATAAAAACGTGGGAATAGAGAGCTATGAATTAGTTGTTCTTCAACTGTGTTCATGAACAAATTGCATAGAAAGGGACTTATACTTAAACCCATTGGTAAGCCCTCGGTTTGTTCCTAAAAATCGCCTCTGAACTGGAAAAATGATTGTTTAATACATGTAGAGGTTAAGTCAAATAATGCACTGGCGACCGATGGATTAATATTTTGTCTATCTAACCAAATTTTTAAAGAGTCCAACGCACCATTTCTTGGTACATTCGAAACGTACGATCTTATATCGAACGATGCGAAGCATTCATTCATATTCAACTGCATATTTTTGATCTTATCAGTTAATTCAAGAGAATTCGTTATAGAAAAATTATCGAAACTTTTTAAATTCTTAAAGTAATTACTCAACCATGATGCGATATTTGCGATGGGTGAGGTGTAGCCAGCAATAATGGAACGAAATTTGTTACCAGGTTTGTGAGCCTTGTATAAACCATACAAACATGGCACACGGACATAAGATTTATGCATGTTTTTGTCCCACTGACGGCCGAACAAATTAGCATACTTTTTACGACACTCAATCACCTGTTTCTTCATCTTTGGGAGAGGATTCTTCACTTTAGTATAATTTCCTTCCTCAATAAGAGCGATCATACCACTGTTGTAATCAATTTCATTTAGCACGACCACACAATTACCTTTATCGGCTTTTGTTACGTAGATATTTTTACGGTTTAGCGATTTTACCGTATTATAAAAAAACGTTGAATTGCTATGTTCTTTATACCTGGATTTCGACAATAGAGCTTTCCTTACACAAAACCGTACATTTTCTGCCACTTCGGTATCCACTTTTCCGAGGGCTAACTCAGAATCCACTATTATATCCTGCTTTGTTGAAGATTTGTGCGGTAACGCGAAGTTGAGGCCTTTGTTCAGTAGACATATTTCATTCTCCTCCAGGGTCACATCAGATTTGTTTATAATTAGATCAGGGATGAACTTACTCGACGACTTTTTGGGCCTTTTTGTTTGTCTTAGCTTCCTCAACTTAATTCTTTTCCGTTGCAATTGCTGTCTAGATAACCGGTCGATTTTCGCATTTAGTTTTATCAGGAAATGTTCCCAAATGATGAAACAGAGTTTGCTAGCTAAATATTTATATAGTTTATACGCGAGTAATTCACACGAAGATAAGTGAGCATGCTTTTGTTGTAAGGCGTGGCTTAGCCAGTACACTTTTGCTTTTTGGATAGATAATTTTCCTACTGGGCACTTGCTTTTGCATTTAAAGGAAGAATCGATGAACTTCGGCATAACTTTTTGTTTTTTGCAGCTGGACAAGAACCAAACGTCCGCCTTTAAAGCACAGATTTTTTCTTTGGTTTTTTGAAACTGGTACAGCTCAGATGGTTTGGTGACCGACATAACTAAATAATTAATATAGAGCGGTAAACGACTCACACAATAAAGTCAAAAAATAACGCTATCCAGTTTACGTGTGAATACGAATCAAATAACGAGCTTCCATTTATGGACCTAAAAATCAAACACAATGTCGATGGAGCTATCGAATTCGATATATATCGGAAGCCGACTTCAACTGATCGATTTATTCCAATTGAGTCCAATCATCATTACTCCCACAAACTAGCTGCCTTCAATTCCATGGCTCATCGGCTAGTAAACGTTCCACTCAGTTATGCGGCATACAAAAAAGAAAGAGATAAAATTGTGAGCATTGCAGAAACAAATGGATATAGCTCTAACAGTATAGAGCAGATAATTAAAAAGCACCACAACAAAAAAGAGCGAAGGGAGAGTAGCTCATTTTTTGATACGTTGGACGTTGAAAACAAAAGGACTTGGTGTAGCATGACCTACGACTCTAATTATTTTAACGATTTACAAAAATGCTACAGACAAATAAATGTGAATTTGGCTCCTAAAACAACAACAAAATTAAAATCATTACTTACATCCACAAAAGACAAATGCGAAAATTTGGACAAACCTGGCGTTTATTCAATCACTTGCTCCCAGAAAAACGACAACGGGAATGTATGCGGCGCAAAGTACATCGGCCAATCGACCCGCACTGTACGAATCAGATTACTTGAGCACCTAAAATATATTCAGAATATTGATCCGAGAAGTGGAATCGCCGAACATGCTTTAGCGAATGAGCATTCAATAAGTGAGGACGATTGCCAGTTAATTAAGTCAGAATGTAATATTAAAAAATTAAACATTTTAGAATCTCTACATATATATGTAAACAAAAATGATTCTGTAAATCGTGATACAGGCCCACTGTACTTGAGTCTCTTCACAGCATTCCAGTAAACTTAGATTGTTCCATATATTGTTATTACATATTACATACATATGTACATAATTACTTTTGTATTTTGTTGTTGTTGTTTAAACTCTCTTTTTATTATTTTCGCATTGCATTAGCTTTTACAAAAATTTTGAATGTTTGATTTGCATAGGCATACTTTGTTTATATTTGTAGACAATGGTTAGTTGATAACTAGCAACTGATGATGACACGTCGCCAGTGTCGAAACAATTGTTTTGCCAAATAAAACAAACATATATATATATATATAAACGACTATAAGGAGTTTCAATTTTAATTCTTTATTGTGTGAGTCGTTTACCGCTCTATATTAATTATTTAGTTAAATATAGGATATTTAGTTTTCCTTACCTTGACTATTTCTATTAAACAAAGCTTTTCCATTGTTATTCAAATTAAAGCGTATAGAATAGGGTGATGGTAACAGTCATCATTGGCTGAAAATTGACATTGATCTAAAAGCGGGATCTTTGAGCGTATGATATACAGTAGATTGGGTAATTTCAGTTGCTGCTAGAGCAAGAAGTAGTTATATAGTGATAAGTGGTTCAACCAATGGGTACAGTGGATGCAAACATTTTTCATATCTTTTCTTATACCATTTTTCATATTTTGCTAGAGCAAGAAGTAGTTATATAGTGATAAGTGGTTAAACCAATGGGTAGAGTGGATGCAATCATTTTTCATATCTTTTCTTATACCATTTTTAATATTTTGCTGCAATATTTTTATTAGATCTTATATGTCATGCGATTTTCTGGGTGGCCTTCCCAGATGGGATCGTAATGATATTTATGAAGAATTTCTTTAATTTCTGTCGACATTTGTCACATGCATAACTTCTGCGATTAATGCAGATCTTTGAGAATTTGTGTACCTATTTTATTCTTAAATACGCTTACTCGAGTATTCATTATTTTTGACCAATTTGTCTCCTAAGGGACAACTGTTTTTTTTTTCTCTTACAAGTCCTAGATTGCCGGCATTTTTAAACCTGGTTGAATATTGTCCTAAGTCAATAACTTCTTCAACAATCTGGTTGCTTGTATTACGCAACAATTTTTCTATCCTGTTGGATGAAAACGAGCTTGACATGTATAATAGCAAATTTATTTATTAAGCGCTTTATTTATAATAAGGTTCTCTTTGTGACTTTTTATTTTCTTCATTCTGGCTGGTTTTTAAGTTTCCGATCTTGTGGTAACTTTGGGTATTTTGCATATTTCCACTTAGTCAAGCATTATGTTGCGAAAGGTTTGTGGTATAAATCTTCTACCTTGACATCCTTCATAGATGTTATTTTCTATGGAAACTACTACTGTGAATTAGCAAATTCTTGAACTTAGACAGTGCTAATGAAGCTGTCTCAATAAATTCTTCTATTGAGTGAGCCATTTTGCAGTGATTCATTTGTAATAGTTTACTGTTCTTATCGAAATTGCGTTGAGTTTAGAGGGTCCAGGGTGATAAATTTGATTATTATATCAATAGCACGGTTTCGCAGGTTAAAACTGCTAGCCAAACATTTGAAATGGTTGGGTTAATTTTTGGCACTGATTCAGCTGTTGGTTCACATTTTAATATTCTATTCTCTGATGTTTCAGAGTTTCCTTTTCCCACCTCGTAACCAGCTATGGGGTTAATTTTTGTCCACGGAGACATTTTAAAGAGATGATATGATTGATAGACAAAATTAAAGATAAATTAAAAATTTATTCCTGTTTCTTTGGGGGTGTTAATAATGCTAATTTATGCTCATTTCTCTGTTTTTATGTTTATTATGTTAAACATTCCATTTTACTTTTATTATTATTATTATTTTTTTATCTAGTTAGCATTATAAAAGTTATTATTTAAAAGGTTTATTTCTAAAAATGTTTGTTCTTAAGGAAAAATTTGTTTAATTTAATATTTTTGACATTTTTAATTTTTCTTACAAAATCTTTTAGAAAAAAATTTTTTTTTTCAAATGATGAATAGTTAAATACAATTTAATTTTTCTTGTTTTATTATTAAACATTAATTCCTATGCTATTTTCTTCTTATTTTTTCATTTTGTTTTCTATGCCATTTTGAGCTTAAAAAAAATTTGTTTTGTTTTTATTTTGGGAAAACATCAGTAAAAAAAATGTTTCCATATTTAAGGAGTTTTATGAAAACAACCTAAGGCACTTGACTTTCATTTTGTATGTCCTCTTCTGGGAACATAACTCAATAATTACTAACAAAAAGTTTTTACAGCAGAAATTTAAATGTTTGATTGTCAATAGGCAGCCGTTAGGTTGCCGGAATATTTTCCTGCTTAAAAATAATTTTTACATTGTTAATATTAAGCTAATATACGTATTATACTTATAATTATTAGCTGCTAGTCCTGAACGCTTCACGATTTCGGTGTCATCCTTGCGCACGGGCCATGCTGATCTTCTCTGTATCGTTCCAATGTATGTTTTGTTGAGGTCTTCCAATTGCCGGAATTTTTACTGTTGGTGCCCGAATTTAATTATCATTTCTCTTCTTTTTTTTCTTTTACAAAGCTTAGGCTGTAATCAGCCAGTAAAATCCTTACCAGTGAATTAGGCTGAATAATCAGCCACCAGAATCATAGCCGGATCGCCATATAAAAGATTAAAAGGCTTATCCTTGCCAACTATGAAATTAGGCTGAAAAATCATAGGCAGGATCGCCATATAAAAGATTAAAATGAATTAATTGGTTTAGTGAGTGTTCAACATCAATGAGCGAATGCCGAAGGAATCTTTATTCAAATATTGTCAGCTTATTTATACTAAATTATTCTAAACATATTCTTACATATCTATTTAAATTTAAGCATACATACTTACATGCATATTTACCTTAAGCATACATACTTACGCACCTACATACAACTCGATACAAAATATGTACCTACAAACCTGTGTTGAGTTGTGACTTCTGTGGGAAATGCAACATTCGCAAATTTGTTTGAATGCAAATTTGTTTGTTTGTGTGTTGTACACACACCTGGATTAAATCGTGTGAATGGCTATGTGAGCAAGAATTATCAAATGCCTTTTTAAGTGTTGATGAACATTTAGACTATTTTTGTTACAGGGTAGCATATTAGCTGATTTAAATATTTGGCATTAAATTGTTGGCTGTTTACACTACAGCTTCCTCCATAATTTCTGCCGCTTCCTTCACTGCTTTCACATGGAGTTTCCACGACAAGTTACTATTAAGAATGACTCCTAGATATTTTGTGCTACATATCAAGCTTCAAGGTTAGGTTTAGTCCAAATAGGGATTTATATTTCCCAGTTAATAATACTAGATCGGGTTTTTCCGCGTTGGCGGATGCATTTACATAAGCCTGGGTCGATTTTTTAACCAATATCGCTCCATTGATTTTGCGATAGGATTTGGGCTCAGGAAAAAAGTTCCAGTACGCATACTCAAAAAAATAATTTTCAAGCCTGCGAAATTTAATTTTTTTACTCTTTTTCGATTTTGATTTTTAATGTTTTTTTTCATGACCTACTAAAAAATTTTTCATTTGATTGTAAAATTTTCATGTGAAAAAAAAATTTTTTTTTTCAAAAACCTGTTATCGCCAACGTTTTTAGCCGACATTTTTGGGTCGGACAGGGTATACATATGCAAATTTGTTTAGTAGTTCATGAAAAAAACCTTAAAAATCAAAGTCGAAAAAAAGTCAAAAAAAAATTTTGCAGGCTTTAAAATTATTTTTTTAGGTATGCGTAGTGGAACTTTTTTTCCTGCGCCCAAATCCTATCGAAAAATAGATGGTGCGATGTCGGTTAACTTTCCTCCATACAAATCGACCCACCCTAATGGACATCCCTAATCAGAGTGCCTGATCCATCATATATCTGATTGTTCTAAGGTATCTGCGGCTTACGATGACTCAAACGTCATCTGCATATTCCGTTAGTTCTGCTGGTCCCCCGTCGAACCGTCTTAGCAATTGGTTCAAACCAGTATCCACAGCATTGGTTGTAAAACCCTCCTCTGCGGCGTTCCTGTGTTTACAGATTTTATTGCCTCGCATAGACCCCATTGCAGCGTGATCATTCTGCAGCTTAATATGGAGTCGATTGAATTTTTTAAGGTCGGATGAACTTCAATCTAGTTGAGACTGTACATGATTGCTCGTTTCAAGACATTGTTGGTCTTTTAGATGCAGCTGACTGGTTTTTCCCGCTTTCGGTATAAAGACTACGTCAGCCGTTCTCCAAGATTGCGGGACGTGGTTCAGTTTTATGCAACCCTCAAAGATTATTCTAGGCCCTTCTACAATTATCTCATGTGCCATCAACTCCTTATTCCTATTGGCTTCGCTTTTGCCTTGGATTTTCTCTGACGACAAGCTCTGTTATACGCAGCTGTCAGCACCTTTGATAATAAGTTATTGCATTCCTCCAACTCTTCTACTGTGATAACCTCTGACACACATTTCTGAAGTTTGTACCAGTTCGTTTCCCTAGTGTTTGTATAGGTTTTCCCCTTCTCTACTCTCTTTAGGGGGATTCTGAAGCAGATATAGCATGGTCTGAGAAGGGTTTCCTATCAAGGGCCTCCATACATGGTCTTGGAAGGATGACCTATCAAGGACCTTCCATTCGTACTGCGAAATATCTTGCTCTGAGCCCAATGCGATATCAGGCACATTGCTTGACGGTGGACCAACATATGTAGGAACGCTAACCCTGTTAGCCACTTGTATACTACTCTGTAGTATACAACTAAGAAGGGACTCACCTCTATCGTTAATATCGTCCGTCTTCTGGCGAGGCTTCCACCTTATGGGCCTTGTAGCAGGATGCCAGGATAAGGGAGGTAAATTTGTCCCCTCTATTACCACCGATGTTGGAGTTAGATAGTATACACAGTGTAGAAGTTTTCTAACCAATTACTGTGTTGGAGATTTATCTGTTACACTCACAGCGCCTTTGAGCTGTTTGTTTCTCTCCTTATTATCTGCCACTGCGCCCACGTAAGGCATTTTTTCCGCTGCTTCCTGACTCTGCAGGTCCATACCTCCCTCTCCTGCTCGAAGCGCCTTTGTTAGACTCGCAGCATCGTTGAAGTTTTTGCTCACTTCCAATACCTCCGCCTCTTCGCCTATACATTTGCCTTTTTCTGCCACTTTCAGGTCTTCAATGACCTTTTCTTTTTTCGAAAAAATAAACACGGAAAAATAAAAATTAAAAACGGAAATTCAACTACAGAGAAAAAAGTTTTGTGGAAAAAAACAAAAAAAATTTTTTTTTCAGAAAAAAATACATATGAATAAAAGAAATTTGTTTGAAAAACATAATTGAAAAAACACATGCATACATCAGATCAACATCAACATTACAACAAAGATGAGGAACACACAACATCACGGAAGATACCTCAACACAACCACAACAACCCAAAAGTAACACATTTTAAATAAAAAAAAATTTGAGAAAATACTCTCTAGAGTCATTATATATCCACATATATTTTTCCTCCATCTAAAGTACGGACCCGAATTTTAAAAATTGCCCAATTTTAGTCCCTCCGATATGAATATCCGGATTCTTGGTTACATAACCAAAATCATAGAGACTAAAGGGCAAAAATATGTCATTTGCATACCCACTAGTACCAAAAGGTACAGTCTCGTGCAAAACCCATAGTCGGCTTTAGTAATAATTTCCCAAACGGCAAATAAATTACCTAATCCTACTCCAATGGATCATTTCATGGTCCGGTTCTATATACCCAAAAAGTTCGTTGCTCCATATACTTATCTACTTAAATAAAAATATATACGTATATATGTAATATATTTATGTACCCACTTAGTTCAGTAAGTTCCCAATGTACCCTTATATACATATAATACATAAAATATAATTTCTAATATGCCCATAGCAAAGAACATTGCAAATTTTTTGCACTTATCTTAAAATTTATTTTACCGGTGCACCCAAGAATATTTTTCATACAAATCTACATGTGTATGCACTCTATAACACCCATAAACAAATGAGCCAAGATCACGCATTTCGAAATTGTTGTATTTGTAATTGAATTTGAAAAAAAGTTTGATGGCGTAGCGCTTTTGAAAATTTTCGAGTTATTACATTTCTCTCATATTTCGCTCCCAGTTTTTGGAGTATTTAAAACTGTTACCTGACTAAACGACTACGCCGGGGTAAAAATTAAATTTTCGGAGTATATTTTTTCTTCCTTCTTCCATAAAATTGATTTGGTGGCTTGGCAAATACTTCGATTGTGTTTCTGCCATGATATGTTTCTCTGCAAAAAAGTTATCTGCCTTATCAGATGCACACGGAGTCGACCTAAAGCGTGTAGGATGACCAAATAATCTTCCCATTAGCACACCACATTCTCGAAAAAAGTGGGCTCTATCTCCTCGGATGTTTATCGCGAAAAAATATTATTATTATTTTCGGTTTACCATACGTATTTCATGCTCTTTTAATGACGGAAACTTTCAAGACAGAGGCAGATTCCTGAAGGAACGATAATGGCGACCTGGTAACTGACGTACAGAGTGTGGGGGAACACGAACCCGGTCCCCCGATAGGCAATGATGATAAAGTTGATAGCCCATTTGCATATGATGCTTTCCTTCATCCAAAAAATGTCGCTCTTTCATGTTCATGCATATTGCCCTTGGTTTCAACTTTGCTACCTAATTTAAAATTGTTCCTTTCATATAAATTATTGAAGGTAATCAAAAATTAAATTTTAAAGAAAAATATTTTTGGGTATCATTAATTATATGCCTAATTTAAATTTTTTGGTTATTTTGAATTACTTGATTGTTTATATCTAAAACAATGGCTAATTTTTCAATTGTTTTTGAATATTCTTTCAATGGCCAATAATCATTACTTTCGATTAATTCTTAACTAATTAATTATTTATTGCTAAGTCAGGCGAAAAAAACTTCCTAATCATTACAATTAAAAAAGGCAAAAAACTAGTTATTACAAAGATAAAGGAAATTTAACAGGTTACCTCCGAATAGATTTAGGTCGGGGTTCTCTTCCAATTTTAGTCGTGCCCCTTTTAGTTTTTCATAAAAATTGGTGGGACGAGACCTACTTGTTTAAGTTGACTCCGGATGGCCGATGAACTTTCACTGATAACCTTTCAGAAGAAGAACATGTTTTCCAAATCACTGCCAAGGGGCGGCTCTGCTTTCTTACAGAATCCATCATGACTCCCAAGTCAACAAAATAATTTAGAATGTCAAGACTATAGTTATTAATTGTATATTAACAATATCGTTTATGAAGAGTACGATCACCGAGATAGGAAGATATCCAATGGGTGAAACCTGGTCGAAATCCAACAAGTAGAGAATGGCATACTTTATCAAATGCTTCACTGACACCCGTGTAAATAACACCAGTGTGAAGATTTTCCTGAAACATTTAGAAACGTGATTTTTGAACTCCAGTAAATTGGTGATGGATATAGAAAATGTAATGAAAGCTTCAAATGACTTTCAGATGACGGACAGGTTAGATATGCCCCAATAGTTTTCTACTTAAAATCTACTCCCGTTTTTATGAAGAGGAATAATAAAAGATTCTTTCCACCGAGTTGGAAAAATATCATACTTTAAAGATAGATTGCCAAGTCAGCGGGAAGCTGATAAATGTAAGCAACACATTTTATAGGAAAGCATGTTGTAATCATGCCAGGACCGGATTCGTAAGATTTTTTCAAGATATATAAAGGTAAAGTCAGCACCACACATAAGTAAAAGCATTAGCCATTGGAGGTCGTATGAGCCGAAAAGTAGTGAATGCTATCATGAAAAGACACAAGTGGGAGCGGCAATCAGAAGTTATCAGCAGTCAGTCGTTTATTTAAGTGCAGTTGTTCAAGCGAAGTTGCTACAAATACGTTGAAAAACATCGGTCCTATATTATTCCTCAAGACTAAATTTTTAATAATCATTAATTTACGTATCCGCATACCTAAATCTTAAACTCTTTGAATTATTTTCGTTAAACACATGCGCGTTGTTATCACTAATATTTAATTTGTAATCATTTAACGATAAATAAACACTAATATTTTTATATTTGGGGGCTCAACCGAAGCCAAAAAAAAATAGATATTCAAAGTCGATGAGAGTGCATTCTAAAGGGACCAGTGCGTTACATAATTCTTACACGCGATAGCGCGCAAATCGAGCTCTGAATGGAAAAATCGCGAATAACATGGCCAAACCAAGTACAGAAGAAGCTAAAAAATATACATATGTACAAGTTAACTTTTACTATAATTTCATAAAGAAGTTTCCTTGCAAATTTGCCTAACGACCATCTACATACATATCAGAGAACAGCAGAGATCGAACACAACAACGTTCGATTACACTCGGCAACATGCACAAATCACAGACATAAGATTATGCACTGCGCATGTAAACAACAGATCAGCTGTTTTTGATGACGTAGAAATAGCTAATTTTCTTTTAGCCGCGCTTTGATATACGTGTATTTGGCGTTATTTGTGAGATTTTTAATTAAATAAATCTATTAATAATGCTTTGTTCTGTGTTTGGGTGTAAAAACAACAACAGGAAAATCAGTGAAAACAAATGGAGATTTTTCCATTTTCCAAAGGATGCAGTAATGGCTAAGAAATGGCTTCATTTTTGCCGCCGAAATGACCTAGTGAATCT
This sequence comes from Eurosta solidaginis, assembly GCF_040869045.1. Taxonomy (NCBI): domain Eukaryota; kingdom Metazoa; phylum Arthropoda; class Insecta; order Diptera; family Tephritidae; genus Eurosta; species Eurosta solidaginis. The sequence goes on from NC_090324.1 coordinate 187,651,756, forward strand.
CAAAATAGCATGCAATGTGAAGTGCATTTCACTCCACGCACCATTAGGTGGTCTTGCAAGCTCCAAGTGATGTTCAAGCTCGTTGTCTGATACGCATATATCATTATCTTATCAGCATCCTGTCGCCCTTTACATTAGGTGGTCTTGCAAGCTCCAAGTGATGTTCAAGCTCGTTGTCTGATATGCATACATCATTATCTTATCAGCATCCTGTCGCCCTTTACATTAGGTGGTCTTGCAAGCTCCAAGTGCTGTTCAAGCTCGTTGAAAATGCGGACAAAAAAACAACAACAAACAAAAACTTATTGCGCTCATTTGTATTCGAGGATGCTCGTAATTGTAAATCTAAGTGCAACATTCTATGTTAATGATAATTTTTTTGTGATTTGATGATTATTAATTGGTACATGTTATAATGATGACTATTAGAAAGCTGCTGCTGCTGTATACACCCACACACATTAAATATGTTTGTTTTTCGCTATGCGTTTAATTTAATATTTATTGTGCTGCGCTAGCAATTGCATATCCGTTAAATATTTGATAATGTGCACTTTTTCTTCAGCCTTTTGTCGTACGCCCAAGGTATTTAGCATATCCGTTACCACCATTCCAAATGATTGATCCTCGGCGCTTACCGCTTGTGTCATCGAATTTTGGAATATCTTAATTGTATTTAACATATTGTTATCGTGATTATCCTCATCGATAAGTTCACGCTTGAGCGGCGGCTCATAAAAGTATGGCTTTTGTCCTTTAGCGGTTGCGGCCAATTGTGTGTCGCCTGTAACTGTAATTACTAAACGTGAACTTATATTTGTGGTATGATATTTAACAATAATTAAATAATAAAAACAAAGTACACTTCTTTTTAAACTGTTAGCAAATTATAGAGCGAAATGAGTACCAAATTCTTTTCTCAAATGTTGTTGATCACAAATTGTCATAAATAGCCTCCAACGGGAGTCAAAGGAAACTTGCTGTTTCAAAAGGGGTGGACCATAATGAAAGGGGTGTTAGAGGCGTTGGTTCCACATTACAATTAAAGAGATGCCCCGCTAGCCATGTGGGGACACATTGCTAGCGGGGCATACATTTTGTATGTCGGGGTTGATTCTGGATAGGTAAGAGTTTAACCTGTTACAGTATCCAGAACGAAGTTCAGCTAGAGTGACACGCATTTCCCTGGGGAGTATGCGTTCCTCTTCCGCGAGTTCTGGATATTTTTCTTCAAGTACTGGATTCACCGGGCAATTCCCGACATAAAGGTCCGACGCCTGTCTATGGAGTTCACCAAGGACCTGCTTGTGTTTTTTCGCTTCATACGGCTGGGTTCTCAGGTGCCGTATTTCCTCAAAGCGCTTACGGAGATGACTCCTTAGGCCCCTAGGCGGTGCTGGTTCGTCAATCAGATGTCTGTTGGGATGCCCAGGTTTCTGGGTATTCAACAGAAACTGTTTGGTCTCTTCCCAAGGCAGTCGGTTCTATGTACCGGAGCGACTCGGGATTTTTCCCGACCAAGGACTGTCATTTCAGTGTGACCCCATTTAATTTGTTTCGTCCCTCCCACAAATAGTCATTAAGTTCGCCCTGAATAGCAACGGATAGACACGAGCGACAGCAGCGCATATATTCCAATGAAACTTCCGTTCTTTGTGAGGAATCCATATTTGATTTAAAAGCAAAGATATTTTCACTTCATTTCACTGACGAAAAAAATTTATCTTTTTCCCAGCCAGCCCCTTGCCAAAAATCACACACACACGATTGCGCACAAGCGTTTCATGTGGCGGTGGATCTAAGTGAATTATATCATTTACACCAAGTTCTTTAAGCATAAGCACAGCATTCCCAAGATTTATGAGCCGTATCCCTGGTACAATATTATTTTCTGACTCTTGTTTGTAAGCCCAAGCGGTATAGAGGCGAAAACATTTGCCTGGCGCAGTGTGTCCAGCACGTCCTGCACGCTGATGCTTTAGAAATCGATACAACCATTAATGATGCCATACCAGTACGGGAATTAAAATAATTTTGCTTGGCAAAACCAGGATCTATTACACATATATAATGCTGTCAATTGTGAGCGAAGTTTCGGCGATATTTGTTTAGATATGTTAAATTATAGTTGACCGCTAAGAAAGATACATTCCTCGGATACATTTACGGTTAAAAACATTTTAGATAAACAATTAATTAAAATAGAATATATTTACACAAAAACATGCTCTTTTATTTTGCAATAAAAACAGCATATCAGCTGTTCGCTCAAGTCTAATGTGACGTAGATGCGCAGAACGAGGCAATTTTGAACTTGTCAATGCGCAATCTGGGTAGGTTATTTGTGGGCAACATGATCGTGTTCAATGATCCAACTTGCTTAAACGAACATAATCGACATTGATTTAAAATCAACCAACTATTGCATGCGTGAATATAATCAATTCAGGCGTTTGCTCGTTTGCTTCAACCGCGTTTACATTCATCGGGATGTAAAGGCAAATATGAAAACTCCATGCGTTTGAATATTTGCATGATTCTTCTGCCCTTACGTCACGGCGACAAGCTACATACAAACATTGCTTACGGTTCTGTTTGTTTGCCGAACTAAACGATACTAATTCTCGTGCTTTGATTTTATTCTCCACATTTAAATAATGTTAAATTTACAGCATTTTTTCGAAGTATACATTTCCTATTTTGAAATATAATGCAAATTTGACATTATTTTCCATGTGGAAAACACATTATTATAATGTAATATCTAAATTTTTTTTCATATCATAAACACATTTCAAAAATGTAAAATTCAAATTATTTGATAAATGAAAAAATAATGTGTTTTTCACATTTTAAAATGTAAAAAACACATTAGTGTTTTTTCCGTGTAGATATGACTTTTTAAATAAAATTTTTTTCTATTCGATCAGTTTCTTTCTTTTGAATTTTATATACGTATGCGTTGGATCTCATGTATAGGCTCAAAAAGCATGAATTCTACTTATTTCTGAAGGAGGTACTTCGGTTTTTTTTTTTATCATTTTATCTATGATTAATATTATAGGAATGCGATTCTGTGGCTTTTCCTAATGTTCACATTCTGTTGAAAATCTTGTGTACGCTTCCAGTAAAAATTGCAACGAACGAGAGATCTTTTTCAACTCTTAGGCTGATTAAAAACTATTTTAGAAACACGAAGAGTGAAAATCGATTGAATGGCTGTGCATCACTAAGCATCCACCGTGATCAAATTGTTACCGTTGATGAAAATTTAGATGAAATGGCAAAGAAAAGCCGACGCATGCGCTTGAGTTTTTAATGTAACCTTTTTCATATCATATTCTAAATATACGTACTTTAAAATTAAAGCTAAAGACAAATTTTTTTTTTATTTATATAACCGAAAAAAAAAATTTTTTTTGAAACCCCCCAAGGAAATTTTCTGGCTACGCCCCTGGCGTACAGTTATCTGAGTTTATGCGCTTACTAGCTGCAAAAATAGACGATAAAAGAGAGAACAAAGTGAATTAATACCAATAAAAAAGTAGTTCGAGATCTTCGAAATAAATGCAGACGCGTATGGTTTAAACGATAAACAACAAGTAAGGAAGGTTAAGTTCGGGTGTAACCGAACATTACATACTCAGTTGAGAGCTATGGTGACAACATAAGGGAAAATAACCATGTAGGAAAATGAACCAAGGGTAATCCTGGAATGTGTTTGTATGACATGTGTATCAAATGAAAGGTATTAAAGAGTATTTTATGAGGGAGTGGGCCATAATTCTATAGGTGGACGCCATTTAGGGATATCGCCATAAAGGTGGATCAGGCTTGACTATAGAATTTGTTTGTACGATATAGGTATCAAATGAAAGATGTTAATGAGTATTTTAAAAGGGAGTGATCCTTAGGTCCATAGGTGGACGTCGTTTCGAGATATCGCCATAAAGGTTTACCAGGGGTGACCCTAGAATTTGTTTGTACGATATGAGTATCAAATGAAAGGGGTTAATGAACATTTTAAAAGGGAGTTGGCCTTAGCTCTATAGGTGGACGCCGTTTTGAGATATTGCCATAAGGGTGACCCTAGAATTTGTTTGTACGATATGGGTATCAGATGAAAGGTGTTAATGAGTATTTCAAAAGGGCGTGGGGTTTCGTTCTATAGGCGGACGCCTTTTCGAGATATCGCCATTAAGGTGGACCAGGGGTGACTATAGATTGTGTTTGTACGATATGGGTATCAAACTAAAGGTATTAATGAGGGTTTTAAAAGGGAGTGGTGGTAGTTGTATAGATGGTCCCCTTTTCGAGATATCGCCATAAAGGTGGACCAGGGGTGACTCTAGAATTTGTTTGTACGATATGGGTATCAAACGAAAGGTGTTAATGAGTATTTCAAAAGGGCGTAGGGTTTCGTTCTATACGCGGACGCCTTTTCGAGATATCGCCATTAAGGTGGACCAGGGGTGACTATAGATTGTGTTTGTACGATATGGGTATCAAACTAAAGGTATTAATGAGGGTTTTAAAAGGGAGTGGTGTTAGTTGTATAGGTGGACGCCTTTTCGAGATATCGGCATAAAGATGGACCAGGGGAGACTCTAGAATGCGTTTGTACAATATGGGTATCAAACGAAAGGTGTTAATGAGTATTTTAAAAGGGCGTGGGGCTTAGTTCTATAGGTGGACGCCTTTTCGAGATATCGCCATAAAAGTGGACCAGGGGTGACTCTAGAATGTGTTTGTACGATATCGGTATCAAATTAAAGGTATTAATGAGGGTTTTAAAAGGGAGTGGTGGCAGTTGTATAGGTGGACGCCTTTTCGAGATATCGGCATAAAGGTGGACCAGGGGTGACTCTAGAATGCGTTTGTACAATATGGGTATCAAACGAAAGGTGCTAATGAGTATTTTAAAAGGGCGTGGGGCTTAGTTCTATAGGGTGACGCCTTTTCGAGATATCGCCATAAAGGTGGATTAGGGGTGACTCTAGAATTTGGTTGTACGATATGGGTATCAAATGAAAGGTGTTAATGAGTATTTTAAAAGGGAGTGATCCTTAGTTCCATAGGTGGACGCCGTTTTGAGATATCGCCATAAAGGTGGACCAGGGGTGACCCTAGAATATGTTTGTACGATATGGGTATCAGATGAAAGGGGTTAATGAGGGTTTTAAAAGGGAGTGTTGGCAGTTGTATAGGTGGACGCCTTTTCGAGATATCGCCATAAAGGTGGACCAGGGGTGACCCTAGAATTTGTTTGTACGATATGGGTATCAAATGAAAGGGATTAATGAGCATTTTAAAAGGGCGTGGGGCTTAGTTCTATAGGTGGACGCCTCTTCGAGATATCGCCATAAAAGTGGACCAGGGGTGACTCTAGAATGTGTTTGTACGATATCGGTATCAAATTAAAGGTATTAATGAGGGTTTTAAAAGGAAGTGCTGGCAGTTGTATAGGTGGACGCCTTTTCGAGATATCGCCATAAAGGTGGACCAGGGGTGACCCTAGAATTTGTTTGTACGATATGGGTATCAAATGAAAGGGGTTAATGAGCATTTTAAAAGGGCGTGGGGCTTAGTTCTATAGGTGGACGCCTCTTCGAGATATCGCCATAAAAGTGGACCAGGGGTGACTCTAGAATGTGTTTGTGCGATATCGGTATCAAATTAAAGGTATTAATGAGGGTTTTAAAAGGGAGTGGTGGCTGTTGTATAGGTGGATGCCTTTTTGAGATATCGGCATAAAGGTGGACCAGGGGTGACTCTAGAATGCGTCTGTACAATATGGGTATCAAACGAAAGGTGTTAACGAGTATTTTAAAAGGGCGTGGGGCTTAGTTCTATAGGTGGACGCCTTTTCGAGATATCGCCATAAAAGTGGACCAGGGGTGACTCTAGAATGTGTTTGTACCCATATCGTACAAATGAAAGGTGTTAATGAGTATTTTAAAAGGGAGTATCGGTATCAAATAAAGGTATTAATGAGGGTTTTAAAAGGGAGTGGTGGCAGTTGTATAGGTGGACGCCTTTTCGAGATATCGCCATAAAGGTGGATCAGGGGTGACTCTAGAATTTGGTTGTACGATATGGGTATCAATTGAAAGGTGTTAATGAGTATTTTAAAAGGGAGTAATCCATAGTTCCATAGGTGGACGCCGTTTCCAGATATCGCCATAAAGGTGGACCAGGGGTGACCCTAGAATTTGTTTGTACGATATGGGTATCAAATGAAAGGGTTAATGAGCATTTAAAAGGGCGTGGGGCTTAGTTCTATAGGTGGACGCCTCTTCGAGATATCGCCATAAAAGTGGACCAGGGGTGACTCTAGAATGTCTTTGTACGATATCGGTATCAAATAAAGGTATTAATGAGGGTTTTAAAAGGGAGTGGTGGCAGTTGTATAGGTGGACGCCTTTTCGAGATATCGCCATAAAGGTAGACCAGGGGTGACTCTAGAATGAGTTTGTACAATATGGGTATCAAACGAAAGGTGCTAATGAGTATTTCAAAATGGCGTGGGGCTTCGTTCTATAGGTGGACGCCTCTTCGAGTTATCGCCATAAAAGTGGACCAGGGGTGACTCTAGAATGTGTTTGTACGATATCGGTATCAAATTAAAGGTATTAATGAGGGTTTTAAAAGGGAGTGGTGGTAGTTGTATATGTGAAGGCGTTTTCCAGATATCGACCAAAATGTGGACCAGGTTGACCCAGAACATCATCTGTTGGATACCGCTAATTTATTTATATATATAATACCACGAACAGTATTCCTGCCAAGATTTCAAGGGTTTTTTATTTCGCCCTGCAGAACTTTTTCATTTCATCCTACGTAATATGGTAGGTGTCACACGCATTTTACAAAGTTTTTTTTCTAAAGTTATATTTTGCGTCAATAAACCAATCCAAATACCATGTTTCATCCCTTTTTTCGTATTTGGTAAAGAATTATGGCATTTTTTTCGTTTTTCGAAATTTTCGATATCGAAAAAATGGGCGTGGTCATAGTCCGATTTCGGCCATTTTTTATACCAATACAAAGTGAGTTCAGATAAGTACGTGAACTGAGTTTAGTAAAGATATATCGATTTTTGCTCAAGTTATCTTGTTAACGGCCGAGCGGAGGTACATACGGTCGACTGTGTATAAAAACTGGGCGTGGCTTCAACCGATTTCGCCCTTTTTCACAGAAATAAGTTACTGTCCCTGAATCTAAGCCCCTACCAAATTTCACAAGAATTGGTAAATTTTTGTTCGACTTATGGCATTAAAAGTATCCTAGACAAATTAAATGAAAAAGGACGGATCCACACCCCTTTTGAAATTTTCTTTTATTTTTGCATTTTGTTGCACCATATCATTACTGGAGTTAAATGTTGACATAATTTACTTATATACTGTAAAGATATTAAATTTTTTGTTAAAATTTAACTTTAAAAAATTTTTTTTTAAAGCGGGCGTGGTCCTTCTCCGGTTTTGCTAATTTTTATTAAGCACACAAATAGTAATAGGAGTAACGTTCCTGCCAAATTTCATCATGATATCTTCAACGACTGCCAAATTACAGCTTGCAAAATTTTAAATTACCTTCTTTTAAAAGTGGCGGTGCCACGCCCATTGTCCAAAATTTTACTAATTTTCTATTCTGCGTCATCAGTTCAACTCACCTACCAAGTTTCATCGCTTTATCCGTGTTTGATAATGAATTATCGCACTTTTTCGGTTTTTCGAAATTTTCGATATCGAAAAAGTGGGCGTGGTTATAGTTCGATATTGTTCATTTTAAATAGCGATCTGAGATGAGTGCTCAGGAACCTACGTACCAAATTTCATCAAGATACCTTTTTTTCGATCCTGATGATTTTGATATATGGAAGTCTATATCTATCTCGATTGCTTTATACCTGTACAACCAACCGTTATCCAATCAAAGTTAATATACTCTGTCAGCTCTGCTCAACTGAGTATACAAATATCTTCAGGCGCGTAATAGAATATCGGGCACAGCACAGTATTACTTGAATCTGTCACTGTAAGTGACTTAGGCCATTTCCAGTTTGAATATAATAGCGCAGAAATTCATCGTCAACTGCGCGAAAGGAAAAAGACAGAGTCAGAAGCATTCCACCAATATGTGTTAAGGATAAAAATGTTAGCAGCATTAGGCAACGGTGATGATGACTCTGTAATCCGCTATATAACGGATGGTTTAAAAGTAAAGGCAGAGTAGAAAATTATGTTATACAGGTGCAAGACATATGGGTCATTATTTTACAAATCGTACGGATTTGTAGAAAAAAAATTTCACTTTTTTAAAAGTCAGCAAATTTATTTCTGGGAATATTTTCGTAATTTGCGTTAACACCTATATCAGGATTTTGTGAAAAAAAATTTTTTCCCAGAGATCTGCATGTGTTCAGATTCGATGGTTAAGCAAATTTAGGCAAATTTGCCCACACTCAAAATTCCATATCTTTGGTTACACTCATCGTATCTAATTCATTTTTGTTTCATTTTGAAGGTAACAATATTTACTTTATAACTGCGTTTAAGAAATATTAAATTTTACAAAACCAAATTTTTTTTTAAAAAGCAACATTTTTTTTAACAATTATTACAAGCATGTCCAACGAATGTATTTGAAAAAATATTTATAATATGTGCTGAACTTTCATCTAAAAGAATAATTTTTTCCAGGATGAAGACTTTTGTAGTAAAAAAATATTAACTCATTTCTGATGTGACATCGAGCAGCTTGCCTATACTTGTAGCAAGCGATACGTGCGTCACACACATCCATTAATTTTTGCGTCACACACATCCATAAATTTTTTTCTTAACGAATGTATTTACATAAATATATAGATATAAGGATAAAAATAAATAAATATTTTCTATTCATTTAGTGATTTCACAAATTTTATTTTTATTGACAAATATAATAGTGCTGCAGATACATTTATAATTTAAGTAAAGTACATCAAATACAAAATATTTTTTAATTTACATAATTTAATTTATATTTCCTAAAAATTATTTCATAACTTGAACTTCAATTGAATGTTCATCCAAAGAAAAGTGCTTTGCTCTTACTCTTCCTTCTGCCACTGGAATCATGCAGTGGTATGTCAGCGTCCCTTTCACTGCTACAGCTTTTTTAAAACTATCTTCAAGGTTCTTTTCTTCTTCATAGTTCTCCTCGTTTTGCACATATTTAAATGAAATATTTGGTATGGACCCTTTTGCCCAATCAAATAATTCTTTTGGCGTTTGAATTGGATTATTCACTCTCTGAAGACTTGCTCTAGCAGCCAATGTTTTCAAAGTCCCTCCCAAGCAATCGCAGGCATTGTTTCCATGTGCAGTGGGGAGAAATTGCTACTCCGCAGTCAAACCAAAATCTTTTTGATGATGGGTAAGATTAAGAAAATTCTTTTTGTTTTTATATTGTGCACTTGCCCCATCAGAGGAATATGTAATTTTGGAAATATTTTCGAAGTTATTTTTAACATATTCCACTAAGTATTTTGGAAATAAATGCACGGCAATTGTGTTGTGATGGATGTAAGCAGTCAGAAATGACAACAAAGCTTTTCATACGAGTTTCTCCGCTTGATTGCCTGTAATAAATGGCAAATGGATGAATTGTTGCCTGATTATTATACCAGTGAATTCCTTGAGCAGCATTATGTACGACAAATTCATAGTTTTCGGAAAAATCACAGATAACGATGCATTCATCTTCTAGTAAGGATTTTTTTGCCGTTTATAAACTCGTTTTGGCTTTTAACCAGGTATGAATGCAACAATAAATTTTGCAAACCGGACTACAATTTTTGGAAGTATTCATCAACTGGAGATATCATTAGTTGCAAAGTGGTTCTGTCGACGTTCACCCATTGTCTGTGGGTTATATCTTCAATGAAGCTATCTTCCAAAATTGTTCTTATTTTGTCGATCAAATTTGTTGCACCGGGGCACTGGGAACATTTTCCGAAATAACAATTTGTTGATGCATTAAGACATAACATACGTCTTGATAGCTTTTTATTGGGTGCACAGACTCAGCAGTTAGATATTTGATGTTAGGTCCTTCGACTCATAATTTGACGTTCTCATGTATAGTGTAAACACATAATAAATGAACCACTTGAACCTGCTAGAACACAAAGTTCTGGCCTCAAAGTTGCAAATTTTGAAAAACTACACTTAACCATGGGGTGATTTTCCTTAAACATTTGATGAAGTTCACGTAAGTTTATCAACAGTAGCCTTTTTTGCACGTGAATGCGTTCGTTATTAATTTTTACGGAGACAAAATCTTTTTTCCTGTGCATCACACGACTTTTAAAAACAATACATTATTGGTGATCGTTGATTCGGTAATCGCTGGCATTACTGAACGATTTGCAGCTATGAGAAATTTTAAAGGAAAGTTTTCCTTTTTGTGGCAATTTGAAGACATGGATGAAACTACGGTTCGGGCGAGCGCAGCAAAATTGCCAAGAGGACGGAGTTATTTTATAACATAGGTCCTGGTTTTTGATAGGGTTTTTCAGTTTGGTCGTTATATAGTAGCAGTTGGATACCCGTAGTACCGCTCAATCCCAACCCCAACCCCCAACACCAAACCCCCAACCTCCAACCCCCATTTTTTCGTCTATAAAAAGGAGTCGATGGGCACTTGTAGTAGTGTGTGTGTGTATGTGTGTGTGTGTATGTGTGTAGTTTCATAAAATTACTACTGTTTTTCTAAATAATCTTTTTGACAACATTTGTAAATGGAATATATTCATACATTTTATCATGGATGAGTATAAAATAAGCAGAGGTGTTGGCAGATACGGCCTTGTGAAATTTTAGCTTAATCCGAATATCGATGGGACCGCTTTTTATAGATTCATTCTGATGTGTAACATCTAAAACAATTATTGGAGCATGTGGAACAAATTGATCAGGTGATAAAAGTGGTTGCGTCCATAGTAACTTTGTTGAAATTGCAAATACATGTCATAAAACAGAGCATACCGATTTCGATCAAATTTAATATTAAGATCATCAGATGGATATGTAGTGGAGTTGAGGTGAACTTTAACATCCATGAAGTCACAATGTGTAAATTTATTTTCATTTTGAAATCCTAAAATAATATAGCGAGGTAATATTAGTGCTTTCCTGTAGAGACGGGTTATGATAAACATCCCAACTTCTAAACGAAATGTTTAGTGGTTGTTTGCTATTAATTGTTCTCAACATAGTTAACCGATACGAGTCTGAAAGTTCAACATGTGGCACTTTCCATGTAATATTTAAAAGTTTTAATAAAAGCTTTTCTGATGGTGTAGTTGCCGTCATAACAGCATCATCTTCTTTGGCTCGTATTAAGATTAATTCATGTTTAAAATTATCAATAATTTTATCAAAATCTTCAGCGAATCCAAGCAGTTTTTTCAACGGTATACAAAAAAGTAAAATGTCCAGTCTTTAGGCTAATATTTTCAAATGGACACCACCCTGCATTTTTTAGATTTTTACTCTCAAATTCGTTAAGTAATACATAATTTTTCATTGCTGTTGCAATACCCAACTTTCTAGCGCGATAAATTTCTATTCCATTCATTTCATATCGAATCTGCTGGAATAAATGCGCCATACAATTATTAAGCAGCTGCACAGTTTTTGAAACTTGCGAATTACTATTTGATATGAATCCCTCAATGTATAAAATACTATCACTAGGTAACACATATAGGTCTTGATTTTGTATAGGAATCCGAATTTCATCATTGTTTTTTAACGATTGCAGATATGGTATGTAGCTACGGTAATCGTTTTTTATTATACTATTATCAAATATGGGTTTGGACATAACGTTTATTATATCACTCATTTTTTAAACTAAATCCTAGACTTATTAGGAACTCCTTATTCGCGGGGGTTAAATCAATTTTATGTTGAACAGGAGATTTTACTTCTTTATAGTGTAGATTTTTTGTTTTTGTAGCCAATACTTTTGAGTCTGATTGAAAACTATTCAAAAAATCTGCTTTTTATTAAAAATTATCATTTTTTAGATAGGTTTTAAATGCAGTCTTATTGATATGTTCTCTCCACGAAAATTAACCAAGCTACCAGTTTGATCAACAACTCTGAGAACTAGAGTGCTCATTTGACGTGTATTAACCGGTAAATATATGTTTCTGAGATTTTATATACTGGACCAACTCTAAGCGAAAACTGATGAATTGTGTGCACAGGTAGTTCATTTATATATGATCCGTTGATGATATTACATTCAACAGGTATCGTGTTTATTTTTGTTATATCCACTGGATTGTCGGAGTAATGAACAATCCCCGGCTTCAGTACTCTTCTACTGAAACCTAGTAATGAACCAATTGAGCATTCTTTATCAAAATTTATTTCTTCCTTAAAGCTCATAATTTCAGTTCGAAATGTATTAGGGTTAGCGCTTATATCAATATACCCTTGATTTGAAGGGTCATACATTTAGTAATTGTCTCAACTATATCATCCATTTCGTATGTTCCAACAGGTATCTCAATAACATTCGATCCAATGTGAAACAAATTGTTTTCTTTGTCCACATTTGGAATTGTATGATATGAATCAAAACTGATTAACCCACAGACATAATCTTGTTTGAGTTCTATGGGAGGGAAATAATTTGCAATCACTATAGATGAATTACCACTTATTGTTAATGTAATCGACATGTTGATAGGCTATCATTAAATACTTAAGTGAAATAATTATTAAAACACTTTTCTATTTATTTGTTTATTTATTTACCTTATTAATTTAAATTATTGACATCCACCCAGGAATTGTGTTCAGAAGAGAATCCTAACCATTTAACATAAACTCTATTGTTTCGACGTCTCAAAACTTTTTCAATTAAATATATATGAGGGAGATTAGTTTTCAAAAGTTCATATTCATAAAATCCTCCCTTAATATCATTACCTTGATAGTCTTCAAGTATATATGTTGTAGGGTTTGTGTTTTTAATTGACTTTATTTTAAAAACTTCTGTTTTCCAATTTGGTGTATACCTCTTTTCAAATACATGTTTATATTTACTTATTCTAACCTCATCATTAATTTTAAATTTTGGTCTATGAAAAACTTTTAAATTGTTGTATGCAGTGTCCAATAAATGTTGTTCATTCGAGGAGTTTACCCCATTTGCAGTCATTTTGATGGTCATGTGAATAGTATTATTATAATCATTGACTAAATTTTTATAGATATCAATCCATTTATAAGTTCCCCGAAAACTAAATTCTTTCCACATCATTCCTTTTAATGTTCTATTGAATCGCTCTATTATAGATGCTTTTAATGATGAAAATGTTGACTAATGATTTATATTTTTTGTTTGTAATAATCTCTTAAAGTTAGTATTATAAAATTCCTTTCCATAATCTGCTTGCAGGTTTTTCGGTATTCGCTTACTTGAATTTAAAATCTTAGAAATTGCATTTGTGACATTTTCTTTAGTTTTATCTTTAACTGCTTCAGCCCATGCTTTTTTGGAAAATGTATCGATTACAGTTAATAGACACTGATAATGATTATTACTATTTGAATACTGAGTCATTACCACCAAGTCAGCTTGCCATAAATCATCGATTCCTTTAATAATAACACGTCTTCGTTTAAAATTTTTTCTAGCTTGTTTATGTAATTCTTCTACAATAGCTCTTTTGTTATTCATTTTGTTAATGCTTTTATAGTAGGGATTTTTAGCACTTCTACATCTTTTTCCGTAGGATGTTGTTTCAACACAACGAAACGCATCAAATAATCCTCAATAATAGATAAATAGTTGGTTATATTACTTAATTCCTCCCCACATTCACTTTTTATTCGCCGATCTATTAATTCCTCAAGAATCGATACATCATTTTCAATACTATTATTTAGGATTGTATTTATTTCTCTGATTTGATGTTCCAATTTAGTTTTGTCTCATTTAACTCTTCGAAAAAGAATACCTTCGAAATAGCATCATCGTCTTCTATAGGAGCAGCTAGGTTAATTATTCTTTTCTTGTTTAAATTAAGGTTTTTATTTCGGTCTAGCATTGTTTTCGTTTTCGACCGACTATTACCAAATGAGGAATGCCCAAATTTATTTATACTCATATTACTTAATAATCTTTGCTTCTCGCAACTCTTCAATAATTGATAAAATCCCGTTTTGATGGTTGTTATGACCAGCACTTGTTGAAGATATAAGCAACCTCAATCTGTCCACCAACTCATTAGGATTATCTCAATATTGATAAATATTTTCACGGCAATCGATTGATTTCAATAAACCTCTACCCCTTATGAACGAGTATGGATCATAATTGAATAATTTCCTGATAATATGTAGATATTTATACGATTTTGTCTCCTTAATTTGACTATCTGGGTTATAGTTACGCTTGTGAGCATTTGTATCTAATAAAATCTGTCGATAGGTGTGCAAATCACCCTTTTTATAATGTTGTGGTTTTCTATGAAATATGTAAAACATTTTTAGAACTAAATTTTAATGGTTTGAGTCCAAATCGCCATTGTCCATTTGAAACTCTATTCAGACCGTACAATGTATCAAGCATTTTAATATCTTTAAGCAATTTTCTATTGTGTAATAGTAAATTAAGGAGGTGAGTAAGCTTAACCCGTTTATAATCTTCATTTAGTTGATTTTTGCTCTGAAGTTTTACAGGTTTATGTCTTTCCCGCATATCAGGATCTTCTTCGATTCTTCTCAAAATGTCATGTTCAGTTAGAGTAGTATTCTCATTTGAAGTTTCAGCTTGATTTTGACTTTCTACAGCCTTGTTTAGTAATTGTTCATCATTTAGTTTGCTGGGAATATGCGCGGCTGGTCGTTCACAATTATTCATATTGTTACGAATATTAGCAAACTAAGGGGTGCTGCTATCTCTAAGCATATGATAAACAGTGATATCATGCACATACATAGATCAATCATTATGTATCTACATAAACGAAACAATAATTGCGTCTACACATATGTAACATGTACGTATAGGAACAGCGGAGAATCAATGCACACATGCATATATCTGAGATACTCCTGAAAGTATGCAATGAGAGAAGCTATAAAATCGTGCAATTGTAGTTAAAGCTGAGAAGTTTGAGAGCTGATGACAACTAGTAGATTCTGGAAGCGCCTAGAAGATGCAAACGTTGAAATCAGAGAGTATAAAAGGCAGCAAATGCAGAGACGCTGGAATTCAGTTTGATTTGAGCTATCAAGCAGTTTCGATTAAGACGCTATCTAGCAAGCCATAGCAATATTACTTTGAAGTCAGTTTCACTTAAGCTATCAGTTTGGTTATTAAGTCAGCTAGTTGCAAAGTATAAGTGTTATTGTGAAGTACTTTAATAAAGGCCATTTTTCCATTATTCAATATTGGAGTTATTTATTCAACCGTTTAGTGATACGGACTTAGCAAAAAGGCAAATAAGATGATTTGCAAGTAAATTCGTTACAATATAATTTATTTTTTCTTTAACGTCGATAACACTATCTAATTTTTGGGTTTTATCAAAACATTGCTCATTAATGATATCACCAGATTTTTGCTTTCCAGATTTTTTATCGATATCTGATTCAGTTTTCATTACATTGCTTTGTACAGCTCTTTTTATTAATTCGTCATCATGAGGTTTACTTGGAATATACGAAGCTGGTCTTTCACAGTCATTCATAAAATTTATTTTTCGTCTAACGCTAACAAAATTATCTGGTTTTTGTTTTTTATTAAAACATTGCTCATTAATAATATCAATAGGCTTTCGCTTGTTGTTGTTGTAGCAATGCTTCGCCCCACCTAATAACCGCAACCGATCACAAATTGTCATCAATATCCTCTAACGGGAGTCCAAGGAAACTTGCCGTTTCAACAGGGGTGGACCATAAGGATAGGGGTGTTAGAGGCGTTGGTTCCCCATTACAATTAAAGAGATGGTTGGTGTCATGTGAGGACACATTGCAAGCGGGGCATACAGTTTGTATGTCGGGGTTGATTCTGGATAGGTAAGAGTTTAACCTGCTACAGTATCCAGAACGAAGTTGAGCAAGAGTGACACGCGTTTCCCTGGGGAGTATGCGTTCTTCTTCCGCGAGTTTTGGATACTTTTCTTTAAGTACTGGATTCACCGGGCAATTCCCGGCATAAAGGTCCGACGCCTGTTTATGGAGTTCACCAAAGACCTGCTTGTGTTTTTTCGCTTCATACGGCTGGGTCCTCAGGTGCCGTATTTCCTCAAAATGCTTACGGAGATGACTCCTTAAAACCCTAGGCGGTACTGGTTCATCAATCAAACGTCTGTTGGGATGCTCAGGTTTCTGGGTATTCAACAGGAACTGTTTGGTCAGCATCTCATTTCTCTCCCTGATGGGGAGTATTCTCGCCTCATTATGCAGATGGTGTTCTGGGGACATAAGAAGACAGACCGTGGCGATTCTGAGAGCAGTACTTTGGCAGGCCTGTAGTTTCTTCCAGTGGGTAATTTTTAGGCTTGGCGACCATATGGGTGACGCGTAGCACGTAATCGGCTGGATAATTGCTTTGTATGTAGTCATGAGCATTCGTTTATCTTTTCCCCAGGTACTGCCAGCGAGGGATATGAGGATTTTGTTACGGCTCTGAATTCTCGGAAAAATTGCGGCTGCGTGCTCACCAAAGTGTAGATCCTGATCAAACGTCACACCCAAGATTTTGGGGTGTAGGACAGTCAGTAGCGTAGTGCCATCGACGCGGATGTTCAAAATGGTCGACATTTGGGACGTCCATGTTGTAAATAAGGTCGCGGAAGATTTAGTCGGTGATAATTCCAGGTTTCCCGAGGCGAAAAAACTGGAGAGATCAGGAAGGTAGCCGTCTATTTTATTGCATAGCGCATCGATCTTTGGGCCTGGGCCTGTGGCCATTATTGTGCAGTCATCGGCGCAGGAAACGATTGTGACTCCTTCCGGTGGTGAAGGTAACTTAGATATGTAGAAATTTAAAAAAAGTGGGGATAAGACACCACCCTGTGGCACCCCTTGTTTAGTTCTCCTTGGTTTTGATGTTTCGTTTCTAAATTGCACCGATGCCTGCCGACCACCCAGATAATTTGCGGTCCACCTTTTAAGACATGGGGGAAGGGTAGACCCTTCCAGGTCTTGCAGTAACGAGCCATGGTTGGCCGTATCAAAAGCTTTTGATAGGTCTAGCGCTACGGAGTTTTCTGAAGCCATGCTGATGAGAGACTAGCTGCAAATTTGCTTGGAAATAAGGGAGCAAAATGGCTTCAATCATCTTTGCCACTGGCGATAGGAGAGATATCGAACGATACGACTAACCTATGTTAGCTGGTTTCCCAGGCTTTAGTAGCGGGACCACCTTGGCCATTTTCCATTTCTCGGGTATGACAAAGTTGGAAAGAGACAGGTTGAAGACATGCGCTAAATATTTGAAACCCTCTTTTCCTAGGCTTTTAAGCATCGGCATGGCTATGCCGTCTGTGCCCACTGCTTTGGATGGTTTAGCGCGACCAATGGCGTCCTCAACCTATTTAGCGATGATGGTGATTGGTGACGCGCTGAATTTGTGTTTATGTGCGTGTCTATTGGCTCTCCGTCTATCTTTGTCGACCGTAGGATGCATTATATATTGTAGGCAGAAAGCGCTCGCGCATTTTTTCGCATTCGACAGCACTTTGCCGCCAAAGGCGATGGAAACTTTGCCTTTGTGCGTAGTCGGATTCGATAGAAACTTTACGGTGGACCAAAGTTTACCCACACCGGTAGAGAGGTTACAACCTCTTAGGTGCTCCTCCCATTTCGCCCGCTTGTGTTCGCCCACAAGCAATCTGATGCGTTGGTTTATATCCCTCATTTGGGGGTCGCCTGGATCAAGCTGTCTTATAAGGTCACGTCCTCTCGCTAAGTTTGCGGCCTCCGCCGGGAAGTGGTGCCGGATTTCGGGAATTCTCCCGGCGGGAATGAAACGTGCCGAGGCGGATTCAATTACCTTACGGAAGGCACGCTCCCCTTGGCGGGCATCAGTCGGGATAGGGAGGGCAGCAAAGCGGTTGTCGGTAAAAGATGTATATTCTTCCCATTTTCCTTTTTTGCAGTTTATAAAAGTGCGTTTTTCGGTGACGATGAAGTCGGCGGTACGCTCGAGCGAAATAAGTATGGGCAGGGGGTCGGATGCCAATGTTACCATCGGCTGCCAGTTGACGCAGTTTACGAGATCTGCGCTCATGATTGAGATATCTGGCGAACTGTGACAGCTTCCTACCGTACGTGTGGGGGCGTCTCCGTTTATTGTGCAAAACGTCGTTTCTTTTATTTGATCCGCCAACATCTCACCCCTACTGTCCGCCCGCAAGTTTGAATGTCATAGATCATGATGGGCATTGAAATCGCCTAAGATAATTCGATTGTTGCCAGTGAGTAAGGCTCTGATATTAGGGCGGTATCCACTTGGCAACAGGTGGCAGGAGGGATGTATATGTTGATGATTTCTAGGTTTGCATCGCCTGACCGGACAGATAGGCCTTGACGTTCTAAGACATTGTCCCTGCGGTCGATGCCAGGATCAAATATATAATATTGCACAGAGTGGTGTATGATAAACGCGAGGCCGCCACCAGAACATCCGCTGGCTCTCGCGGTCTTTCCTGCGGACATTATACCCAGAGCAGGTCTGCAATGCAGATCTTGCTGTGAGTTTAAACTCTTGAATCGCAGACATGCGGATGTTGTGCCGCTTCATGAAATCGACTATCTCCGTAATCTTCCCAGTTAGTCCATTAAAGTTTAACTGCAGAATTCTGAAGTGCATAAGGGGAGACGCCGCCACTCTGGGGGTAAGTGACGGGTGACTACGCCTGGGTTGTGGAAGGCCAGGACGCCATTGCTGTTGTGGCCCTGGGACTGGCGTCCTTGGGCAAGCATTTGGGTACACGGATGATTTGGGTTTGCGACCTGGCAACATGGCGCGATGAAACCCGTCGGGGGGTCGCCGTTGCGGAGACCAGAACATCTAGGAAAGTGGCACCACCCAAGGCAGGAGCTGCATTGGGCGGATGTCGCAAACCTATATATTCTGTGCTGGCAAACGGTGCAAACGGAGGTAGGGACTAAGAGTCTGTTTCCCTGACCTGCACGATTGCTGCCGGAAAAGAGGGGGGAGAAGACGGGGGCAGGGTCTGATGCTCAGCATTGCTACCGACTCTACTACGAAGGTAGTAGTTATGAGTGGTAGCAGCTGTTTGAGTTGTTGGCGCCGTGGGGCGCGAGCAGAAGCGGGTACTTGTTGTGGCTTGCTGAGCAGCGGGGCTGCTGGAAGGTAGTGGGGGGGGGGGGGGGGGGCGCTTAGGCGTAGACTACGGGACGCCCTTGGGCGTGAACAACAAGGAGCCACAAAAGATTTATAAAAGTTACGTGGACGTGGGGTTTTGGGATCAAGCCCAGAACAACCTGTCCGATGCAACCATCCCTTGCACGAGACACACTGAACAGAGTATGACCGTCCTAAAAAGATTCTTCCAGATTCCGGCAGATGCAGCAAAACCATTTCTCAGGACCGGGGTCAGGAGACGGACCCGGATTGGATTCGATGCCTTCCCGGAGTAAGAGAATATGGAGCAGCCCTGCTGCAAGGAGCTGCTGGGAGGATGACAATTTGTGGGAGGGACGCAACAAATTAAATGGGGTCACACTGAAATGACAGTCCTTGGTCGGGAAAAATCCTGAGTGGTTCCGGTACATAGAACCGACTGCCTTGGGAAGCTTTCGCTTCTTTTTTGTAGGTTTCTTCATCGCTTGCCTCTCACCATTTTCTTTCCGAGAACTATCTGTAGAATATTCTAAATCTGCATCCTTCGAATAAATGTTTGTTTTTACTATCAAGATCATTATCATTCACATAATTTTCAACGGTTGGCAATGTATCAACTTCCATGTCTTTACTTTCTTTTGCACTGTCCGCCTGCAAAATTTCATCATCATCATCATCATCACCATTATAATTAGTAACATTGTTTTTATTACTAGAATTTTTCAAATTATCAACTAATTCATTTAATGGTTTCGAAATGGGTTTAAATGTATTCTCCAACAAGTTGATTCTATCCAATTCTCACAATTTCATTCTTTTAAGTTTTTCTTTTAATACTTTCCTGATCTTAACAAGATTTGCTAATACAGTCATATGATTATTTGACATGATTTTGGTAAATCTGTTACCTATCAGCTGTGTATCTGATAAGAATCTGGTAAATCTGTTACCTATCAGCTGTGTATCGGATAAGAATCTGATGTGGTATATGTCTTTTAAAGATCTTTTATAGTTGTATAAAATTATCGAAACCCTTTCGATATCGACCTTTATTTCATATTTCTTTATTCAGTCTATGATTTACAAGAATCTTACAGATTATATTAAACATTATTAAACATAAGATTTGTTTACAGTAAAATAAATTTTAAATGGAAAATAACATATTTTTAAAACTTCGACGAGATATCGAAAAATCAATACAATAATTATTATTTATTCAGTTAATAGCAATTAGAGCGCGAGTGATCGGGCCATTAAGTACGTAATTAGATCCAAACTGGTCAATTACAAACATAGTATTTGGCGCAAAGTCCGTGATGGAACATAAAAGTTCAAAGACTCTAACAGTATTGGGCAATCAATATTGCCATTGGAAATATCATAAATAAACATTATAGATGTAATTACTCTTCTACTTTCTAATGTGTGAAGATTAATTAGCTTACACCTAGAGATATATGGAGGAAGAGGCAGATCGAAGTTTATATCATATAAATAGTATTTCATGAATATTTTTTGTACACGTTCGACTCTCTTATTGTGTACCTCATAATAAGGACTGCATATTATGGAACCATACTTAAGCCTTGACCGTACAAAGGCATTGTATAATAGTTTTTTAGTATATGGGTCCTTAAGCTCGGATCCATTTCTTTTAATAAAGGCCAGTAAAGAATATGCTTTGGGGATAATACAATTTAAGTGCTCGGTGAATGTAAAAGACGAATCAAATACAACACCTAAATCCCGAATTTTATTCACCCTAAGTAACGGCTTATTAGAGACATAGTAAGGCGAAATCAATTTATTACATAATTTAGAATAAGTTATGTAATAACATTTGTTGGCATTCAGCGCAAGCTTATTTTTACAGCACCACTCATTAAAATTATTTAACTCAGATTGTAGTATGAGAGTATCAGACTCGTTCTTGATTCTGAAAAAAATTTTCAAATCATCAGCATAAAGGAGATAATTGCTTGCTTGTAACAAGCACTTACATCATTGATAAAGAGAATAAAGGAAAGCGGGCCAATGATACTACCTTGCGGCACACCTGAGGTTGCTACGTAAGGTGATGACTTTACGTTGTCAATAACAACAAAATTTATCCTATTGGATAAGTGTGAATAAATCGATTGTAAAAATGTTGAGTGGAAACCCATTTTTCGTAATTTAGCCAGGAGAGCTTTGTGCGAAACTCTGCCAAAAGCTTTGGATATGTCCGTATATATGCAGTCAACTTGACAATCATGAGTAAAATACGAGATGCAGTAATTCGAACGACCAGATTAGTTACTGTTGAACGCCCCGGAACGAAGACATGCTGACATGGGCAAATATAACGCTTAACTACGGACGATAATTTAAACATCACCGTTTTCTCAAAAAGTTTTGAAATTACGGGGATCTTCGATATTGGCCCATAGTTTGTAACGTCAATTTTACTACCACTTTTATGAATAGGTTGAATAAAAGTAGATTTCCATTCATCCAAAAAGATACCAGACTTTAATGATAAATTAAATATATGCAACAAGGGCTCAGCAACGGAAGCTACACATTGCTTCAGAAAAAAAGATGAAAATTCTTGATAATCACATTGCTTGGAGCTCTTGATTGTCTGAATACTTAAGATAATATCACCAATATCTAGAACTAATGAGGAGAAGTCGAAACTAGACGTTATCTCATTCAACATATCCCCGTCGTCATTTCACAGATCATCAGTAGCAAAGTTTGCTTTAAAAAATTCTGCAAACAAATTGGCTGAGTCACTAGACGATGATGAATTCTTGCCCTTGTAAGACACAGACAACGGTATTGGTGAAACCGATTGTTTGGAGTGAATGAAATTCCAAAACGATTTACGATTCGATTTGATACTATTTTCGAAATTGAGAATATATCGATTGTACAGAAGCTTATCAAGACAAATAAACTCCTTCGCGTAATTCAGATATTGTTGCTTGAGTTCGGGACTTCCTGATTTTTTAAAAAGTTTATGATATTTATTACGCAAATTTTTTAGAGTCTTTAAGCTTTTGGTATACCACGGCAACTTGTAAACCCTTGCCGGATCATCTTTATTTATAACAACAAAACCGTATTTATTTCTCCAAAACTCTATACAAATTTTTAAAAATATTTCGTATGACATATCTCCGATAAAATGATCATTATAGATATGCTTAAAATTCATTTCATCTTGTTTGAACACAATAATCATGTTTGCATTATCACGAATTAAGTGTTTAGGAATGTTTGTATAAGTTTGACATAAATAGAAAGAATCAATGGCCTTATGACGACCCATACAAAAATAATCTCGTATTGTACTTTGTTTTCCACATATAACATTATCGAATATAAAAATTGAGTCTTGTTTAGCTTCAGCGGGTTTGATGACATCAACATTTTCACTAAATATATAAAGATTTATTCCTATTATCGGCTCAATAAGCCTTTTTAGATATATATATTTTGGTTGATATAAGGATTTTGAATAAATGTATATATTTCGGAAATTAAATCCGTTTGGGCTTTCAATTAAACTCAGCATAACATTAGTTTTTCCACAATTTGACGGTCCCACAATCAGCGCTCGTATGGAATTTGGTAAAAGGGGACTATGTCTTGTAACATTTTTAACATTTATACAATTGTCGGCATTATTAACCTTAAGTTGGAGACGTTGTTTAACAACATTCATTTTGTTTACTAGATTTATAGCAATATAAACAATCGCTTTTATAATAAAATCACTATTTAATTATAACTCACCCACATTCACTCTCATTATTATTAAGAAGAAGAAGAAAGCAAACACTTAAGCCTGGCAACGTGTAACATCTAAGGATAGTGATTTCAAAGAACGAGCAAATGCTTGGTTCGTTACAAGTGCAATGAAAGCAAAACTCAAATTGGGAATGGGTTTAAAAAATAAGAAAAGAAATACATCTAAATGTAAAAAACGGAAAAAGATGAAAACTCGTAAAGTATCATCTAATAAAAATTTTTTGATGGCAGTTAAAAAGGGTATCAACATACTTAACAAAAAGAAGCCGCAGTCATTTAATGAGGCCTATAATATTTCTAAGAATGCTATAGAGTCTAGCTTTAAAAATAAAGAAATTAATATACCCAGAATAATTCCAGTCGCAAAAATTGGCGGAATTTTACCACTACCTCCAATCTTAACAGCGTTGGGTGCACTTGGTGGTATAGCATCTGGTGGATCAGCTATATCAAAAGTTTTGAATGATATCAGCAATGGGAAGGAGCAATTGGCTGAGGCTAGCCGTTATAATAGATATATGGAATCAATCGCTATGGGGAAGGGACTATTCCTCAAACCGTATAAAAGGTGATATGGTTTATTTTTACGACCCTATCCAAAAAACGAATAAAAAGCCTACCAAAAACCGTTAACGGACATAGATTCAATGAAATTTTGCAAACATCTTAAATATTTCAGAGAAATTTTTATGCGAAATTCCCTACCGAATAAACCGAATGCTCAAGAATGTGGAATTCTTAATTTAGACGAATCTGATGGTACCCAATGAGTGTAGCATACTATAAAAAAAAATTATAAAGAATATTTTGATAGTTTTGGAAATTTACAGACATCGATTGAACTGATTAATTATCTGAAGCCACCAATGCATTACAATTATGATCAGAAATAAAAATACAACACAGTAATATGTGGTCCATTATGTTTAAAATTTTTATTTAATAAAAATTAATTATATGAAATATAAATTGTTTATTTTATTCTTAAATATAATAATTCAAAATTTTTTTTATTCTGTAT
Organism: Eurosta solidaginis; assembly: GCF_040869045.1. Classification (NCBI taxonomy): domain Eukaryota; kingdom Metazoa; phylum Arthropoda; class Insecta; order Diptera; family Tephritidae; genus Eurosta; species Eurosta solidaginis. Next base: position 187,675,970 of record NC_090324.1, read on the forward strand.
GAAATTCAAATAATGGTGAATTAAATTTTTCACCAGGTTTAATCAGTTCTATATGAAATGTATTCTTATTTATTGTTTCAATAGTTGAATCTTCTAAGGAGTTGTAGGAATCCGGAAGAAAATGAGCATTATCATCCAGTTCTATCATTAGCTTCTCCCCAAACTTTGTCCTCACTCTTATGGCATTTACTATTTTAAATTTTTTATTAATTCAGTATTCGTTTTTGAAATTTTTCCTTTGAAATTGATTTTAAATCCTTGAGAGCTTGATTCATAATGTGGAATATGACTATAATCAGCAGCGGTGTTAGAGATGTGTCGATGTATAAGTAGTATAGTTTATTACTGTTTATTAGAAGTGAGCCTGGTTTAACACAGTTGAAAACCCTTATAAAATGATTATCCTTGAAATATAGATGAGTACTGAGCAGCTTTAAACAATTTATTACATTTTTTACCGAAAAGATGACCAATTTATATACATTGAGATAAGTAGCTCTTATCTTACTAAATGTATGTATTTGGATGGATGGCTCAGTGTCGGTATATATGTAGGTGTAGGTACATATATATATATATACCTTGGAACAAGTTTCCCATGGATAGATTTATCCATCGGTATGTATTTTGTGGTTTGTTGATATATATGGCACAGTTTCACATTTCTAGTAGAGCGACATAATTTGTAATTCAGTATCAAACAGATTGCACAATAAAAAAGAAAAAAATTTCTTTTCAAAATATGGTGACTTAATCGATGATGATCATCGAATATTTTTTTATTCTATGTTAAATGAATTGAGATCATGTCTATCAGAACCATTTATATATTCCTTCAATGGATAACATAAGAAAGATTGTAATTTTGCTGATAATTCATATAAGGAAACAGAAGATATATGTAATTGTATTTCATATTATTACCGATATAAAACATTAAAAAAAATTTATAATTTATATGCTGTCATATTTAAGGAGCCCAGATGTTGTAATCAGTGTGAGAGCACGTTTTATTAAAATACAAAGCAAAAAACTGCAAAACTGTGTGATAAAGTTCACCACAACTCTACTACATATCCATATGATGATCTTAATATTAAATTTGAGCGAAATCGGTATGCTCTATTACCCTACAAGAATACTGACTATCATATGACTATCATCTGATTGTCAGCAATGTCAATCTAACGATCAGCGCCTCATACAAAGTTTCTATCGCAAACTTAAGGGGACTTGCGCAAATGTGATGTAAACAACTGTGTACGTGTGAGTTTTTGTCTCCTTCTTATACACCAACATGGCCTACTGATTAAGTATATAGCCGTACTCCTCACTCTCATTCCTTTTCCTGGATCAGTGCTGACACTCTAACTATCAAAAAGTGTCATAAATGATAGTTTACTGTAGATATCAGGTTTGGCTGTTATACTATCATAAATGACCATTGTTATATTCCGCCAAAAATGAAACAATGCTTTTTGCTTTTTATTTACTTTATTTCATTACGTTTTTAATTTTGTACGTGATAAAAGAATACGTGTTTGTTATTTGTTTAAAATAAATAGTTTTATAAGAATTCGAGTTCAGAATGTTCAATTTAAATTCAGAAAATAACAAAACAACAGAAGAGCGCTTTCCTCATGCGGAAACACATTTAAAAATGAATCCCCACTAACCACTATTATTTTTCGCGTATCAATTTTTTGAGTGCGCCCCATACATTCCGACAGCTTTTGGTATTTTTTAATATTATTTTCGATTTTTTCTTTTAGCATGGAGCTTTGAAATGCTCTCTTTTTCATTTTTTAAACTTATTTTTTATATGGTTTTCGTCGGTTGAAAATGGCGGAATTTAAAAAATAACAAAACAACCGTGATAATCATTTGATTGTCATATGACAGTCAGTAGTGACAACATGATTAAATCGGATAAACTGTTCTCGCATACATAAAATTCCGTTGCGAATTATGTATCTGTCTCACATGCATATTGGTATCTGCTGTATGTTCTTTTGTTCTGTACCAGGTGTCCGAAGCTTCCCCAGTTTGAGTCCTTTTTCATGATTATAGGCTGTCGTCAGGAACATGCGGACATGCGTGAGCGAACAAAGGAACATACATAAATTTGAGTATCAATGTTTACGTCGTCGCAGGATCAGCATTGTCAGTTACAAGTGTGAGTGTATTAGTAAAATTGTCAGCGTTTCTTGTAGGGTATATGACATGTATTTGAAATTTCAACAAAGTTACTATGGACGCACTCCCAAAACACTTTTATCGCCTGATCAATTTGTTCAACATGCTCCAATAATTGTTTTATATGTTACACATCAGAATGAATCTATAAAAAGCGGTCCCATCGATATTCGGATAGAGCTAATTTACGACCCTATCCAAAAAACGAATAAAAAGCTTACCCAAAAGACCGTTAACAGATATAGATTTAATGAAATATTGCAAACATCTTAAACATTTCAGAGGAATTTGTATGCGAAATTCCTTACCGAATAAACCGAATGCTCAAGAATGTGGAATTCTTAATTTATACGATGCTGATGGTCCTGGTACTCATTGGGTAGCATACTATAAAAACAAAAATTATAAAGAATATTTTGATAGTTTTGGAAATTTGCAGCCACCGATTGAACTGATTAATTATCTGAAGCCACCAATACATTACAATTATGATCAGAAACAAAAATACAACACAGTAATATGTGGGCAATTATGTTTAAAATTTTTATTTAATAAAAATAAATTATATGAAATATAAAATATAAATTGTTTATTTTATTCTTAAATATATTACAGTAAAGTACTAAGGGGGCATTTAAAAATTTGGGACCCTTTAAAAATTTTGGGTTAAATAAAAAAAAAAATAAATTTAAGGCGCGATAACCTCCGAAGAGATCTAAGGCCGAGCTTCTCTTCCAATTTGTTCCAACATGTTTTATGCCGACTCTGAACGGCATCTGCAAGGCAGATGAGTTTTCACTGAGAGCTTTTCATGGCAGAAATACACCCGGAGCGCTTGCCAAACATTGCCGAGGGGCGACCCCGCTTAGACAAATTTTCTTCTAATTTAAAAACCTTATTTCTAAAATTTTGATGTTGCTTTGCCTGGGGTGCGAACCCTGGGCTTACGGTGTGGTAGGCGGAGCACGCTACCATCACACCACGGTGGCGCCAAAAAAAATTTAAGGTTCCTCATTTAAAATCTGAGCCCGATACTCTCCTATATTGATAAACGACTAAGCTCTTTTTTTCTTGCAGGCAGAATACAAAACAAAAAGCTCTAAGCTTTTTCTTATAGATGAGTCAGAGCGTATGCGCCTAAATGTAAGCATACAAACTTACAATCTAATGAAATACGACATGTGGTTTTATTTACTTACTTACTTTACAGTTTCAAAGAAAACTGAATTGTTCGGACGTGTTGATAGTCGCTCTGATTTAGTTATTAAAAATATATGAGCTTAAATTAAAATAATCATTATCCGACGGCTTAATAATTGAAAAGTGACACACTACTAAGTTTGATACATGATTTTATTAAGTGAACTTAAGTGAATTCAACTTAAACTTAAATTAAAATAAACATTGTCCTACCGCTTAATAATTAAAAAAGTTACACATTTGCACATAATTGTACATACATAATTGTTTATAATGCCGTGTGTTTGTGGCTCTTAAGTCGATCGCAAAGATAGCGAGAAGGTTCAATGTGCCGAATGCACCGAATTCTTCCACTTGGTTTGTGTTGGTGTTTTTCACGACGACTTGGATTATTATCTCAACACTGACAGCAGGTATGTTTGCAAAAGCTGTGCTAATGCTCGGCGCCTATCCCTCCGAACTCCACCCACTACCCCTTGCCTAATCAACTTGAACGAGAGTAATAATGAAAAAGAGCAAGAACAAGTTGACGTATTCGAAGAGATGACTCTGCAAAGTGTTTTTAACGAATTGGTCGCTCTTCGTTCTGAATATGCTCGCGCAATAACTCTGATTAACGCTCTTAATAATGACAAGGAGAGATTGTTAGAAGTAAAAAAAAACCTGCAGTCGGAGTTGGGCTTGGTGAAAAAACAATTGCACGATAACGACGTCACCACTGCTGTTAATGCGCTCACTGTGGAATGAATAACCTACGTCATAAATTTGCCAGCAATGATCTTTGCCGTGCTAACGTTAAGAAGCAACAACAACAACAAGTAAAGAAAGAAGTGCAGTCTCGCTCTCGCAATAAGCCTCAGCGCTCTGCCCGCTTGCCTTTGGTTACAGGCAAAGAGGGTGCTCAGCCCGCTATGCCAGTATATACCAATAATTCTCTCGACATCTCTGGCATACAATCTGCTCTGACGTCTTTGTAAGACGATGCCTCCACCTCTGCCCCCACCCTCGACTCAACACAAACATTATTACCCACATATGCTAATGCCGTCGGCGCTGCAGCCTCTAATTTACTTTTGCAATCTTCGTCAACCATCCCCAATGAAGCAATGCAACCAACATTACCAACCAACGTTAATGCCGACACAGCTGTAAATAATAGCTTGCCCAGTACGGCAAATAACAACAAACCCAGCAGGACAAATACCAGCATGCCCAGTGGAGAAAGTTTGCATAATGTGGTTAGAGGTAGTAATACATCGAACGAGTTGGAGGTAGCATTTCGCAATGAATGGGTACATTTGTCCTCATTTAGGACTTCGGTTACCGCTGCAAATATCATCGACTATGTTACGAAGAATGCTGCTATTATTGTGAATGAAATTTCATGTTTCGCTTTGGTGAAGATGTGGCTCCGGATTCGTTAAAACGTATAACCTTCAAATTGGGAGTACCGCCTAATTATTATAGCAAGCTGTTAAACCATTCGCTTTGGCCATCTGGAGTGAACGTGAGACCCTTCCGGAATTTTCTTTAATTGGGGGAATAATCTCCGGAAAACTATTAACATCCTTCCAAGTACCGAGCTCAGTATTATGTCCTAGCATTAAATATTCTCTGTACTACCAGAATATGAGTGGCATGCGTAGTAAATAATCCCTCCAAATAAGCGCTGCACATCATTTCATGAATTTGATATTATCGCCATCGCCGAGACTTGGCTTACTGAAAATTTTTCATCGTCTGAATATTTCGATAGCTACTACCAGGTTTATAGAAAGGATCGCTGTCCAATCGCATCAGGGTTATCTCGAGGGGGCGGCTATTAGGGTTAACCTTTGCAGCCAAATGATAACATTGCCTCATGCCAATGGTTCATGGGAACAGATCTGTTTGTGCATTAAAATGTCATGTAACAAATCTTTATTTATAGTATTATTCTATATTCCACCCAATAGCAATATATAATTATATAACGAGTATTTGGATAATCTCATATACATTATTGATATCGCTAAAGATAACGGTGAAGTAGTTTATCTTGGTGACTTTAATTTATGTAATATTTCCTGGCTTAATAACAACAGAACTCTAGTTCCAGTAAATCTGAAGTCAGACACTGATTTGTTTTTTACGAGTACACTGTTATCTAATGGGTTTAGTCAATGTAACGCCGTATTAAATAGCGGTGGAAAAGCGCTAGATCTGGTGTTTGTATCAAGTGACCTTAAGGCTATCTGTAGTGAACACTTTTCTCCTTTTTCCTTAAATTGTTTTCACCATAAAGCACTTAATATCAGTTTTGAATTTTATAACTTTGATCGCGTTACAGTTGACTCATTACAGCAATACGACTTTTTAAAAGCCAATTATTCTGCAATTAATGATTTTCTAAAATCAGCTGATTGGTTATTTCTGAACACAACAAATAGTCCGCTGTTATCTTATAAAAACTTTCACTTGCTACTAACTCAAGCAATATCAAAATATGTTCCGCTAAAACGCATATCCGCAAATAATAAACCACCTTGGTTTAATAAACGTTTATGTAATCTAAAAAATAAAAAGAACAAATCCTTTAAATGTTTCAAATTAAGTCAAAACGAGAGGGACTTTCAATACTTTGAGCGACTTCGTATTGACTTTGATTGCCTTCACAAATTTTTGTTCAAGCAGTATATGTTTAAAGTTGAATCAGGTCTCAAATCTAATCCATCATCTTTCTGGCAGTACATTAATTCAAAAAGAAAGTCAAATGGGTTTCCAAATACATTTGTGTTTAACAGGCTTCATGCAATCTGTTCGCTGAATTTTATCAGGCGGTCTTTGAAGTGTACGACAATCAATCTCTTCCTACTACGGCTTTCCCGTCATTACCGCCGATATCAACGTTTGTTGTGGACGAGTGTGATGTGACTCTTGCGATTTCGAACCTTAAGTTCAGCACAAAGTTGGATAACGAGGGACTTTGTTCCGCAGTTTTCAAAACTTGTTCACAAGCTTTAGTGGGTCCAATTACTAGTATATTTAACGCATGTCTTTCCAACGGCGTTTTTATTGACGACTGGAAGGTGTGCTCTTTACACCCAATTTTTAAATCAGGTTACCGACATAACATTTGTAACTATAGGCCTATAGTGAAACAGAGCACAGTGGCAAAGTTGTTTGACAGTGTCATTCAATCAAAACTTTATCTTCACGTACGTAATATACTTAATCCCTGCCAGCACGGTTTTATGCCTGGTAGATCTAGGTGTACTAATCTACTCCTAGGCACGCACGAGATCGTTAAGGCATTCAATTGCCAGTCCCAACTTGATGTGATATACACAGATGTCTCTAAAGCCTTCGATAAGGTAGACCATGAAGTTTTGTTGCATAAATTAAAAATGTGCGGCATTACTGGTCAGCTACTGAAATTTTTCTCTAGTTTTCTTAGTGGTAGGAAACTATTTGTGAAAATGGGGTCCACCACGTCCAGCACTTGTGTTAATGCGTGGTCAGGTATTCCGAAGGAACCCACAGAGGCCCTTTATTGTTTCTACTATTTATTAATGATTTACCCTTTCACTTTAAATATGCGAATTGTTTAATGTTTGCTGACGATGTCAAACTCTTTCTGAAAGTTGATAGTACCTCTGATGGCGTTAAGTTGCAGCATGATTTAACTTCTTTCGAAGCGTGGTGTAGTGTAAATCATTTATATTTAAATATCACAAAATGTTCTATAGTAACATATGCTAGGAAGCCGGATATTGTTCTCTTCAACTATCAGTTGGATACTAATGTGCTTAATCGTCTGCCAGATATGAAGGACCTGGGTGTGATATTTGACACCAAGCTCTCTTTTAATAAACACATCGATTTTATAACCTCCAAATCGTTTGCAATGATAGGTTTCCTTCAAAGAAATACTAGGGATTTTAGAGACCCAAATACCCTTAAATCTTTGTTTACTGCTCTTGTGCGGAGCCGGTTAGAATATTGCTCCTTGGTTTGGAGTCCGTACTACGATCTATACTCAGCAAAAATTGAAAGAGTTCAGAGAGTCTTTACGAAATATGCTTTATATAAAACTAACTTCGAAGGTGGTCGTCCGCCTTACATTGGCAGAAGGAAGCTTCTCGGTCTGCAGTCTTTACATGACCGAAGAATTTGCTGCTCATTACTATTTGTATATAATGTAATTAACCATAATATCGATTGTGATGACATAAAGGCTTTGTTCAATGTTTATATTCCCCCAAGATCGCTAAGAGCTAATCGCTTATTTGCTGATTCAGTTAGTAAAACTATTTACTCGTTGAATGAACCCATTAATAGGTGTATCCGCCTTTGTAATAGTTACGCTAATGTTATTGATCTCAATTCAAGTTTTTATACGTTTAAATTAAGCTTGTTTACACTATTTAATTAAATTTGTTATATTTATACTTATGTGATAAACTGTCTAATCTGTAAGATTTATAAATCAGTAGACTGAAATTAATTAAATAAATAAATAAATATATATATATATATATAAATATGCTTCAATGTTGAACAGTTAAGGTTTCTTATCAGCATGTTTTGAATTTTTCTTTTGTACATATATATATTTTACTATTTACATATCAACTTATAACCTAATAAAAAGACAAAAAAATGTTCAGCCTTCACATTTATTTACCGTTTCATGAAATTCTCACGTATATGCATATGTGTAAGTATGTACATACAAACTTATACCCTAAGAAAAAGACAAATAAAATGTTCAATAATGGAAAATAATGAGTTCAATATTATGAAATTCTCACATGCATATATATATGGACCAGCATCAGCATGTGCACAAAAACTTACAATCAAACAAAATGCTAAACAAAATGTTTAATCTGCCCTGATCGGGTGACCGACAGGCCCGTTTTGCAGACGAGAAAAAAAGGGGGGCGGTACTACAAGTGCCCATCGACTCCTTTTTGTAGACGAGAAAAATGGGGGTTGGGGTTGGGGGTTGGGGGTTGGGTTGGGGGGATTGGGATTGGGCGGTACTACAGGTGTCCAACTGCTACTTTTGTAGACGAGAAAAGAGGGGGGTGGGGTATTGGGGAGCAGTCGCTCGATTAGAAATCTATGGGACTCTTTAAAACGGCTCGGGTGAAGTCTAGGACTCATTAGAAATATGAGGAGATATTTAAAAATTTGCGGCCCTTTAAAAATGTAGGGCCCACCTTTTAACGATCCTCTCCTGAACGGCAAAGCTCTGCTAAAAGCTAAAAGCTCAAAGCTTAAGAACGTGTGCGCCTAAAAGTAGCAAAAAAAATTGTTTTGCTGTATATATATGTGTGTCGGTGTGTATATACTTTTCCTTGCGCTATTTTTCCTTGCATCATTTGAGCTGGAACCGGCATTTACATACTACTGAGGACCAGCTCCAGTTGCTTAAACTAGCAAATGCCCCGCGACCCTACCGGCACAACAGGTCCAGCTGACAACTCCGGTATTTCGCTAAAAATCCCCCCTGCGATACCGAAATATTTAATGGTGGTTATGAAAAATGGCCCTCAATTCGTGACATGTTCACAGCTGTTTACATTAACCACCCCAAACTCTCCCAAGCGCAAAAATTTTATCACCTCAGATACAAAACACAAGGATAGGTAGCTGAAATAGTCAACCAATTTCCCTTGACTGATGACAACTTTGCCTTAGCGTGGGAAGCCCTAAAGTCCCGATACGAGCACAGACGAGTTCTCGTAGATAATCAAATACGGACACTGATGAACTTAAAAACTATCAGTACGGAAAACAGTGAAGATATATAACAGTTGCAATCGTCGGTAAATAATTGCCTACAAATTCTCGTCACGCAACAAGTATCCACAGATAACTGGGACCCCATACTTATTTATCTGGTTACCTCTAAACTCCCAGAAAATACAGTCACGTTGTGGGAGCAATCTCTAACCTCAAGAAGAGAACTTCCCAACTGGTCCCAAATAGACCAGTTCCTCACAACGCGATACGAAGTGGTAGAAAGAGTTCATCAATGGCGCCCAAATAAAAGTAAATTCACTCCTCCTTAAACTAGGACGCCATTTAAACCTCAACAGTCACATTCGTTCCAAAATAGATCGACAGCTCAGACTCAGTCTCACGCAACAGAGCATCGAACAATGTACAAATGATCAATGGCGCCCAAGTAAAAGTAAATTCACTCCTCCTTAAACTAGGACGCCATTTAAACCTCAACAGTCACATTCAAAAATGCTCAATGTGCAAAACCTCCTCTCATCTCTTAATGAATTGTTTCAAATTTAAGAAATTGTCTACCTCTGACCGCAGGAAGTTTGTCAAAAAAAATAATATGTGTTTCAATTACCTCTCCCAGTCACACATGTTGAAAGTTTGTCCTAGCACTCAAACCTGCAATCAATGTCGAGATCGACACAACTCAGTGCTTCATGAAGACACTTCACCCACGCCGAAGAGACAACCCTCCCGAGCGGAAAGGACAACCTCCCAAGCCACTACGACAAACCCCATTAACTCATCCGATAAAACCCCGGACCAAGCCGATCTTACGGATGAAGGACGTTCCTGCTCCCAGAAAAGCCAGGTACAATCGTTCTGTGCAGAAACCGATTGTAAAATAATTTTGCCCACGGCTATCGTCCCGGTAGAACATAGAGGGGAGATTTTCAAACTTAGAGCTCTCGTAGATCAGGGATCTGAAAGAACCTTCATTTACACAAGAGCCTAAGACAGGATCAGACTCCCTTATAAAACCTCCAAGTGTGAAATCTCTGGCATGGGAGGGAAAGTAATGCAAACCTCAAATAAACTGTGTTCCCTGACCCTTGTTTCCGCCGATATGCAAACAAAAATCAATGCGGAAGCGATAGTATTACCTCGGCTGACGAAAATGCTCCCAAACTCCCAACTGAGTAACGAACTCCAAGCGAAATGGGCGCACCTTAACCTCGCGGATTCGAATTGTCACTCTCCATGACAAATAGACCTTATTCTAGGTAGTATCCCCCACATAATTAAGGAAGGCGTTGAAAGGCTCTCACCCCACCTGTTAGCCCAAAGCACGATATTTGGATGGATCATCAGCGGCAAGGCGCCGTGGAAGTAACCTACTACTCCATCCAAGTATCAGAGGCAACAAATAACGAGCTAGGCTCCCTACTAAGGAAGCTTTGGGAATTGGAAGAAATACCCAGCTTCAATGACAAAACTTCTGAAGATAAGTTTTGTGAAAATTATTACACAGGTACAACTACCCGCGCGGATAATGGACGTTATGTGGTCAGGCTCCCCTTTAAGACTAGCTTCCCTGACGCGATCTCCTTATCCAATTCGCGCCCCTCTGCCCTTAGCCAATTCTTAGGGATGGAAAAAACTCTCCCCAGAAAAGGAAATCTCAAGGAACTATATGATAATGTATTAGAAGAATACATCACCCTCGCTCATATGGAAGAAACGGGTTCCCATGAAAAATTCAACGAAGGGAAATGCGCCTCGTTTTATCTCCCCCATCATGCGGTTATAAAGCCCGAGAAAAAAACCACGAAGGTAAGGGTCGTATTTAACGCCTCGAAGAAATCAGCATCAGGGTACTCCGTTAATGATGTTCTCTACACCGGGCCTACCCTCCAACCCGATCTAATGCTCCCTATTCTCAAATGGAGGACATACCAGTTTGTTTTTAATGGAGACGTCGAAAAAATGTATCGTCAAATCATAATGCATGAAGACGACAGAGACTATCAGAGGATCGTCTTTCGCTCATCTTCGAGCAAACCCATAAAAGATTATCGTCTGAAAACAGTCACATTTGGTGTGAACTGTGCCCCCTACCTCGCCATGCGTACCTTTCACCAACTGTCCAAAGATGTCGAAGAAATTTTCCCCAAAGCCTCCTTGTCTTGACCAAAGAAACGTATATAGATGACATTCTCATGGTAGCCATGATATTATCCCGGCTGAACAGTTTCTCTCTCAAGTCATCCAAGCGCTCGGTTCAGCAGGATTCCCATTACGGAAAATAACGGCCAACCACCCTAGTATTCTGAAGGATATCGACACAGAAGACTTGCTCGGCACAAATCTCTTAGAGTTCGAGAAAACTAGTAACGACAAAACTCTCGTCATTCAATGGGATGCCCTCACTGACACCTTCTCGTATACAGTCGACTCTATACCCCTTTCGTCTGCTAGGACAAAGCGTCAGATCCTCTCCTCTGTCGCTAAACTTTTTGACCCCGCAGGTTGGCTTACGCCGATAATGATTCAGGCAGAGATTCTCCTCCAAGAGTTGTGGATAGACGGAACCGACTGGGATGAAGAAGTTAAACCCCTCCGCCTCATAAAGTGGTCTCAATTCACGAAAAATTTGTACGGTATCTCGAACATTAAGATCGCCCGATGGGTCAGCTATAACCCCAACCAGCAAGTAGTAGTATGGATTCTGTGATGCATAGGAGAAGGCATACTGCGCCAGTATATATGTTCGGACCACTCACGATACCAGTACCTCTTCTCATCTCTTGGTTTTCAAGGGTAAAGTTGCACCCCTTCGCACTTCCAGCCTCCCAATGCTAGAACTATGCGCGGCTCTTCTTTTGGCACGTCTCGTCGCTGTCGTCCAGTCAAACCTCAACCTCTCGATTACAAAAGTAACACTGTGGTCTGACTCGGAAATAGTTCTAGCATGGCTGGAAACCCCCCCCCCCCCCCCCATACTTGGAAGACCTTTGTCTCTAACCGCACCGCTGAAATAATGGATCTCGTCGGAAATGCGTCATGGAAACATGTCGGCACGCGCGACAACCCAGCTGTCCACCTTGAGTTGTGCTCCGATCTAACAACTAACGCTTTTCTCGCAGCGTTCGCTCGCTCCGTCGGACGTCGCGGATACCCAACAAAAATGATGAGCGATAATGGAACAACATTTATAGGAGCCAAAAGGGTAACTGAAAAGGAATTTGTCGACTTCCTGAAAACTGCCTCCCAAGAAGTCATCCAGAAATACTCCCCTCAGGGTATTAATTGGCAGTTTATTCCACCCGCAGTAAAAAGTTTCAAATTCCATTTTAAAAGGACTGCAGGAACTCATACCTTCACATTTGACGAATATACCACCCTCTTAGTAAGAATATAAGCCGTCTTGAACTCTCGCCCGATTTCACCTCTATCTCAAGACACCTCCGACTTCACTGCTCTCACCCCCGGCCACTTCCACAGAGGCTGCCCTCTCCTGGCCATCTAGGAAGTGGATCATGCAAATTTGTCCCTTATGAACCGTTGGGAAAGGGTAAAAAGCATCCATCACCAATTCAGCAAAAGATGGAAAGAAAATTACATAAAGGATCTGCAGAAACGGCAAAAGTGGAAAAATCCACAAAATGAACCCAAAGTCGGTGAATGCGTTTGTATTCACGACGACTCACTCCCCCCCGACAGAGTGGCGTCTAGGACGCATTGAAAAAGTATATCCCGGGCCAGACGGCCACATATGCGTGGTCGACGTTCGCACTCAAACCGGCACCCTCAAACGCCCACTCGTAAAATTTGTTTCCTCCATCAAAGCGAAACACAGATAGGACAAGCACGGCAAGTCCACCAAGCTACCACTGAACCACCTCTTCCACTCCAACCGCATGCCCGCCGCAACATTACCACACTTCGTAGACACAATGCCAACTGAAACTCCCTGTCATTTCTCTCACCTAAAATCCATTTGCAACTATACTTCCAGATCGCTACGGATCGCTCTCAACCGGCATCCCGAAGGTTAGTGAGATCGGAGATCGTCGATCCGAACCACTCCGGCGATTCCCAAACCTCGACACTGCTAGTGGACTATAGACGATGCCGGATTTGCACACGTCAGCACGCCATCCGAAATTGTGCTTGGTAACGAACGCTAAACACAATACTAATTAGCCCGTGTGCTAATTTCCAGCAACCGATTTCACTAAGTCCGTTTAAAATAAAACTCTTAGTATTTTCAGTTGACTTTAACTTTTTATTGATTTACCGACGGTAATATCGCGTCGGTATGCATATGAGCACAAAAATTGACTGACTTTACTTTAATATTTCAATTACCAAAAAGGTGTCTATTTACTTATTCAATAAATTACATAGGTAAAGGGTTTAACAAAGGAAATTAGAGAACAATGAAATCAAGAAAAAATTAAATAATAGAAAATATTGAAACCCTATAAGTGGACTGTAACAATTGACTGCGTAGCGGTAGAATCGTATGATGCTGCTGGCATTGAACTTGCATTCGCTTTGTATGTACATAGGGATAGGCATACATATGTAAATATGTATGTACGCTTGTTATTAGGCAAATGCATGCTAGTGAGCGCTCAACAGCTTTAGTAGGCTATGCAGTTATTATGTATTAAATATGATGTTATGTTGAAGGAGTTGAATGACTTCCGACGTATGACGATATCGCAGAGGTTCCCAAGTAGTTATTACGATGGAACAAAGTAGTCTGCGGTTCCCAAACATACCGCAACCCCTGAACGACGCGTTCAGAAAGGCAATGTCGCTACCTTTGAAATTGGACGCTTGTACTTTCCTTTGCTCGTTTTTATACTAACCACACGTACTAGATCATCATCTCCTTTGTGCACTTCGACGATACGTCCTAAAATCCACTTTGATGGTGGAAGATTAAGTTCTTTCAATACGACCAGTTTGCCGATTTGTTGTTGTTGTTGTTGTAGCAATGCTCGCCCCACCTAATAGCCGCGACCGATCACAAATTGTCATCAATATCCTCTAACGGGAGTCCAAGGAAACTTGCCGTTTCAACAGGGGTGGACCATAAGGAAAGGGGTGTTAGAGGCGTTGGTTCCACATTACAATTAAAGAGATGGTTGGTGTCATGTGGGGACACATTGCAAGCAGGGCATACATTTTGTATGTCGGGGTTGATTCTGGATAGGTAAGAGTTTAACCTGTTACAGTATCCAGAACGAAGTTGAGCAAGAGTGACACGCGTTTCCCTGGGGAGTATGCGTTCCTCTTCTGCGAGTTCTGGATATTTTTCTTCAAGTACTGGATTCACCGGGCAATTCTCGACATAAAGGTCCGACGCCTGTCTATGGACTTCACCAAGGACCTGCTTGTGTTTTTCCGCTTCATACGGCTGGGTTCTCAGGTGCCGTATTTCCTCAAAATGCTTACGGAGATGACTCCTTAGGCCCCTAGGCGGTGCTGGTTCGTCGATCAGATGTCTGTTGGGATGCCCAGGTTTCTGGGTATTCAACAGAAACTGTTTGGTCAGCATCTCATTTCTCTCCCTGATGGGGAGTATTCTCGCCTCATTATGCAGATGGTGTTCTGGGGACATAAAAAGACAGCCCGTGGCGATTCTGAGAGCAGTATTTTGGCAGGCCTGTAGTTTCTTGCAGTGGGTGGTTTTTAGGCTTGGCGACCATATGGGTGACGCGTAGCACGTAATCGGCTGGCTAATTGCTTTGTATGTGGTCAAGAACGTTTCTTTATCTTTTCCCCAGGTACTGCCAGCAAGGGATTTGAGGATTTTATTACGGCTCTGAATTCTTGGAACAATTGCGGTTGCGTGCGCACCAAAATGTAGATCCTGATCAAATGTCAAACCCAAGATTTTGGGGTGTAGGACAGTCGGTAGCGTAGTGCCATCGACGTGGATGTTCAATATGGTCGACATTTGGGGCGTCCATGTTGTAAATAAGGTCGCGGAAGATTTAGTCGGTGACAATGCCAGGTTTCGCGAGGCGAAAAAACTGGAGAGATCAGGGAGATAGCCGTTTATTTTATTGCATAGCTCATCGATCTTTGGGCCTGGGCCTGTGGCCATTATTGTGCAGTCATCGGCGTAGGAAACCATTGTGACTCCTTCCGGTGGTGAAGGTAGCTTAGATATGTAGAAATTAAACAAAAGCGGGGATAGGACACCACCCTGTGGCACCCCTTGTTTAATTCTCCTTTGTTTTGATGTTTCGTTTCTGAATTGCACCGATGCCTGCCGACCACACAGATAATTTGCGGTCCACCTTTTAAGACATGGGGGAAGGGTAGACCCTTCCAGGTCTTGCAGTAACGAGCCATGGTTGACCGTATCAAAAGCTTTTGATAGGTCTAACGCTACGAGTACTGTTCTATGGTGGGGATATTGATTCAAAGTTTGCCGATTTCAAGATTAGTATTGGACTGTTTCCATTTATTCCTCTGTTATAAAGAGGTTAAGTACTCAGTATGCCAGCGTTTCCAAAAGCCTTGAACCATATCCTGCAGATGGCGCCAATGTTGCTTTAAGTTAAAATTTGTAGTTAAAGCAGATGTATACGGTTCGCCAATTAAAAAATGTGCCGGAGTAAGAGGATCGAGATCTGTATCAGAAATGCTGCACAGAGGTCGTGAATTTAAAATAGCTTCGATTTGACATAGTACCGTGCTGTATTCTTCGCACGTAAGTAAGCTGTCTCCAATCACTCTTCTCAAATGTAATTTTATAGATCGTACTCCAGTTTCCCACAATCCTCCAAAATGTGGTGCTGAGGGTGGGATGAAATTCCAATTAACGCCTTCGTTTGTTAAGGATTGAGCCACCTCTGTCTGATTTTCATGAAATATTGAGAGCCGTTGAAGTTCGTTTAAAGCTCGTTTTGCACCGTGGAAGGTGGTACCATTATCGGAATAAAGGTCACTGGGCTTTCCTCGGCGTGCAATAAATGTGCGAAAAGAAGCTAAAAAGGCATCGGTTGTTAAATCACTCACCAATTCGATGTGTAGGGCTTTAGTAGACAGACAGACCAATATGGCAAACCAAGCTTTACCAATTTTTGGATTTCGCGTTTTTGAATACTTTATGCGTACAGGGCCAGCGTAGTCAAGTCCGCAATGTAGAAAACACCGACTGGGCTAAACTCTTGCTGATGGCAGATTACCCATAAGTTGAGTGCTGGTTGTTATTCTTTGCAAGAAACATGTTTTGCAACCAAATATGACCTTCCTTACTAAGTTTCTGCAGCCCAAAATCCAAAATTGTTGACGAACAAGAGCGAACGTCGCTTCGACACCTGCGTGCATATTGATTTCGTGCGTATGACTTACGATGAGTAGCGAAATTTTGGCGTCTTTAGGTAGTATAATCGGAAACTTTATATTGTAATTTATATCTGCATGTTTTATGCGACCACCAACCCGAAGTACACCTGATTCGCCTATGAATGGTGAATACCGGATCAGCGTAGATTTGCAATGTAGTTGTTGTAAATTTTGTAATTGATCAATGTCTTTAAAGAATGCATGAGCTTGCGCGCCTTTTAGTAATTGGATTCTAGCTTGTTGGAGCTCGTATGTAGATAAAAACCAGTCACTGTAACCCTCTCGACGACGGCGTGCTAATGGATCGTAAATCTTCGAAGTTTCTGACAACACCATTCGCTTCGTAGGTTTCGGCTCAATTACAGGATCACCAATATTCAAAAGTAGTTGATGGCTAGACGGATTCGAATGTAGCCTCAGAGTTTTTACAGATGTTTCCGATGTTTGAGAGTGCATGGCAATTGGATTAAATTCGCAGATTGCTTTTGGTAAAGTTTCAAGCAGAGGCCAACAATTTGAGCTCCACTTTCTCAAGTTGAAATTAGGTTTTGATAAGAGTTCTATAAGTTCGTTCTTCAGAGCTATCAGATCTTCGACGGTGTCGCATCCAGTGGGTATGTCATCTACGTATGCGTCGTGCTCAAGAACGCGTGAAGAATTGGGATATTCTGCTTTGTAGTCTTCCGCAATTTGTTTTAAAACTCTCACAGCCAGAAAAGGAGACGGCGCAAGCCCATAAGTAACAGTTAGCAATCGGTAATATTGAAGTTTAGCTGTTTGTTCATGCTTCAGTACAATTCGTTGATAATCAGTTTGTTCTGGATGCACCCTTATGCAGCGGAACATTTTCTCAATATCGGTTGCGAACACATACCGATGCTGGCGGAAACGTAAAAAGACACCAAACAAATCGCGTTGAATCGGTGGACCAATATGTAACCAATCATTTAAGGAATATCCAGAGGAATCTTTAAGGGAACCATCAAAAACTACCCGGCATTTTGTTGTTGAACTGTCAGCCTTAATTACGGGATGATGTGCTAAATAAAAATGTTTTGAAGTACTCACATTAATCTGCTGCTCTGGAATCAATCATGTGTCCCAACTCAAGATATTCAAGTAAAAATGCTGTGTATTGTTGTTTTAGCGCAGGTTGACGTTGCAGTTTGGCATCCATACTATTAAAGCGTGAAATGGCTTGCGGCAAAGTGTCATCGATGGGTTTGATATCGGCTTTAAATGGATATTTGACCACATATGTCCCATTCTCAGCTCGTTGCACTGTTGAAGAAAAACACCTTTCTACCGGATCGTGATCGGTGATTTTACTCTTCGATGATTGTAAACTATCCATTTCTAAAAGTGATCGAGCTCGGTAATCTACATCTTCCAACGCGTGATTTACTGACACCTGTCTTGGACACACTGCCTCAGATAAACATGACCCAGTGATTACCCAACCGAATGAACTATTTAAAGCAGTCAAAGTTTGATTGTTTAATTGTATCTTTTCACCCGTTAAAATCTTCCGAAGTGGATCAGAATCAAGAAACATGTCGATTGGACCAGGAATTCCGAAAGTTGGATCTGCTAATGATAATTGTTTATTTGCTTACGGGTTTGCTCGCATAAATGAACTGATTGAGGTGGTAATATTGAAGTCAGCTTCTGAAGAATAAGCGCTTCAACCTCAACAATATTTTCGTTATTTGCAGAGAGTAGTGTAAGAACTACACGACCTCGAGTATTGCCGACGCTTTTCGATAATAGCCCTACAATTGGAACACGGGAATGTTTGCGCTCTACGCCTACCCACTGAGCAAATGCTTCTGTAACGAATGAAGCTGTTGACCCAGTGTCAATCAGCATTCGACAATTTACCACAGTGCCCCATTTATCACTCACCCTAGCAAGAACGGTAGGTAAAATTGTTTGCGACGAGATTTTGACCTTTTGAATTGAATGATTACTAACAATAGGTTGAACTGCACTATTTTTGCTACTTGTTGTATTTTCAACATTGGCTACACTTTGTCTTTCTAGATCTTTGGACTTGGCATTATTTTCAAAATGTAATAAAGTATGATGGGCGGAAGAACAAACACGGTATTTCACAGAGCGCAAACACTTGTTAAACTGGTGGGAGCTACCTAGGCAATTAAAGCACAATTTCTTATTTTTCACAGTCACTCGTCTGGCATTAACATCAAGTGCTTTAAACTTAGGGCAATGATTTAGGGTGTGTATATCTGTGCATTGCATTACACACTGATTATTGTGCTTCACTTTTGATGAATTCGCAAAATGTGCTACGGCAGCCCGCCGACCTGTTGAATGAGTACTAGGTTGGCATGATTCCAGGGAATCACATTGGCGAACTAAAAATTGCAGCAACTCTTCGAATGTCCGTTCCGTTATAGCGTCGCTGGATTCTGCCCAATCGTTCTTTGTTTCGTCATCCACCTTGACCAAAAGTATGTGGATAAGCCCTGTATCACGTTGGTTGGAGTTGAGAGCATTAAGTCCTCGAATGACTTCATCTGCTCCGTCAGTTATTTTCCGCAAAGAATTCGCGTTTGCCGTGTGGCAAGTAGGAAGAGATAAAAAGGATTGAATAAACGATCGTACGATAAGCGGTTTACGATCATACCGCTGTGTCAGACGATCCCATGCCTCCAAATAATTTGCATCTGTCAGCGCCAAATGCTTCACCAGCTGCAAGGCTTCTCCAGCTAGGTAGGACTTCAAATAATTAAATTTTTGTGTCGGTGTTAGATTATTCTTTTGATCGATGGCACCCGTAAATAAATCCCTGAACGGGGGCCAATCTTGATAACTACCGGAAAACGTTGGTACTTGAATTTTTGGTAAGTGGATATTCGAAATAGTTTGTGTTTCATTTAGGCGTTCGAGGAAAGCAGCTTGTTGACCAGCCAAATTGTTGATCGAATCTTCATTCGACGCACCTTGCAGGTCTCGAGTCTTGCCTTTCAGTGCGGTGGACAGCAATGCATGAGCCGTAAAATACTAATCCTCGTAGTCCAGTATATCGTCTACTGGATCTACGACCCTTCTTGATCCTCGTACTCGTAGAGCTGCTTGCTCAATTCAGACAACTCACTAAAACTTAGCTCTAGCTTTTGTAAGCGATTTGCCAAGAGCTCCGCGTTGACTGTCTCCTCAATATTTTGAGCTGCATCATATGCACGGGATATGGTTGCCTTAGCCCAACCACGCCTTCTAGACAAAACATTCATTTTGTTAATTTAAATTTAAGTATTTTATAAAAACTTCAAGTAGGTATTTCACTATTTGCAGTTAGTTATTTTTTTCTCTCAAATGAACGACTCTATGTTGCAACGTCTAAACTTTTTTTTTTCGGTTTGATAGAAAAATGAGCTATTGAATTATTGTTGTACTATTTTATCTCCATAAATACGACTTTTTCCCCACTTTCACAATTTAAAGCTGTTAGCTTTTTTGTATTAATTGTACAAGGTTTCAAATGATTTTTTTTTTTTTTTTTGCAAATGAAACAGTTTTTGTTATTTTTTACCGTTAGCACTTGATTGATTCCCACGCGAATCAGTTTTCAAATATCGATATTAGAGACCGGAACCCGTACGATCCGGCTCGTAAGGACCAAATTTTTTTATGGTAACGAACGATAAACACGATACTAATTAGCCCGTGTGCTAATTTCCAGCAACAGATTTCACTAAGTCCGTTTAAAATAAAACTCTTAGTATTTTCAGTTGACTTTAAGCTTTTATTGATTTACCGACGGTAATATGGCGTCGGTATGCATATGAGCACAAAATCTCTCTAAACAAAAATTGACTGACTTTACTTTAATATTTCAATTACCAAAAAGGTGTCTATTTACTTATTAAATAAATTACATAGGTAAAAGGTTTAACAAAGGAAATTAGAGAACAATGAAATCAAGAAAAAATAAAATAATAGAAAATATTGAAACCCAATAAGTGGACTGCAACAATTGACACGTAGACACAACGCCAACTGAAACTCCCTGTCATTTCTCTCACCTAAAATCCATTTGCAAATATACTTCCAGATCGCTATGGATAGCGCTCAACCGGTATCCCGAAGGTCAGTGAGATCGGAGATCGTCGATACGAACCACTCCGGCGATTCCCGAACCTCGAAACTGCTAGTGGACTATAGACGATGCCGGATTTGGACACGTCAGCACGCCCTCCGAAATTGTGCTTGGTAACGAACGCTAAACACAATACTAATTAGCACGTGTGCTAATTTCCAGCAATCGCTTTCACTAAGTCCGTTTAAAATAAAACTCTTAGTATTTTCAGTTGACTTTAACTTTTTATTGATTTACCGACGGTAATATCGCGTCGGTATGCCTATGAGCACAAAAATTTACTGACTTTACTTTAATATTTCAATTACCAAAAAGGTGTCTATTTACTTATTAAATAAATTACATAGATAAAGGGTTTAACAAAGGAAATTAGAGAATAATGAAATCAAGGAATAATTAAATAATAGACAATATTGTAACCCAATAAGTGGACTGTAACAATTAAATATGATGTTATGTTGAAGGAGTTGAATGACTTCCGACGTATGACGATATCGCAGAGGTTCCCATGTAGTTATTACGATGGAACAAAGTAGTCTGCGGTTCCCAAACATACCGCCAACCCTGAATGACGCGTTCAGAAAGGCAATGTCGCTACCTTTGAAATTGGACGCTTGTATTTTCCTTTGCTCGTTTTTATACTAACCACACGTACTAGATCATCATCTCCTTTGTGCACTTCGACGATACGTCGTAAAATCCACTTTGATGGTGGGAGATTAGGTTCTTTCAATACGACCAGTTTGCCGATTTCAAGATTAGTAGTGGACTGTTGCCATTTATCCCTCTGTTGTAAAGAGGTTAAATAGTCAGTATGCCAGCGTTTCCAAAAGCCTTGAACCATAGCCTGCAGATGGCGCCAATGTTGCTTTAAGTTAAAATTTGTAATTAAAGCAGATGGCTCAGGCATACATGTATACGGTTCGCCAATTAAAAAATGTGCCGGAGTAAGAGGATCGAGATCTGTATCAGAAATGCTGCGCAGAGGTCGTGCATTTAAAATAGCTTCGATTTGACATAGTACCGTGCTGTATTCTTCGAACGTAAGTAAGCTGTCTCCAATCACTCTTCTCAAATGTAATTTTATAGATCGTACTCCAGTTTCCCACAATCCTCCAAAATGTGGTGCTGAGGGTGGGATGAAATTCCAATTAACGCCTTCGTTTGTTAAGGATTGAGCCACCTCTGTCTGATTTTCATGAAATATTGAGAGCCGTTGAAGTTCGTTTAAAGCTCGTTTTGCACCGTGGAAGGTGGTACCATTATCGGAATAAAGGTCACTGGGCTTTCCTCGGCGTGCAATAAATGTGCGAAAAGAAGCTAAAAAGGCATCGGTTGTTAAATCACTCACCAATTCGATGTGTAGGGCTTTAGTAGACAGACAGACCAATATGGCAAACCAAGCTTTACCAATTTTTGGATTTCGCGTTTTTGAATACTTTATGCGTACAGGGCCAGCGTAGTCAAGTCCGCAATGTAGAAAACACCGACTGGGCTAAACTCTTGCTGATGGCAGATTACCCATAAGTTGAGTGCTGGTTGTTATTCTTTGCAAGAAACATGTTTTGCAACCAAATATGACCTTCCTTACTAAGTTTC
Source organism: Eurosta solidaginis (assembly GCF_040869045.1). Taxonomy (NCBI): domain Eukaryota; kingdom Metazoa; phylum Arthropoda; class Insecta; order Diptera; family Tephritidae; genus Eurosta; species Eurosta solidaginis. The sequence goes on from NC_090324.1 coordinate 187,698,186, forward strand.
TGCAGCCCAAAATCCAAAATTGTTGACGAACAAGAGCGAACGTCGCTTCGACACCTGCGTGCATATTGATTTCGTGCGTATGACTTACGATGAGTAGCGAAATTTTGGCGTCTTTAGGTAGTATAATCGGAAACTTTATATTGTAATTTATATCTGCATGTTTTATGCGACCACCAACCCGAAGTACACCTGATTCGCCTATGAATGGTGAATACCGGATCAGCGTAGATTTGCAATGTAGTTGTTGTAAATTTTGTAATTGATCAATGTCTTTAAAGAATGCATGAGCTTGCGCGCCTTTTAGTAATTGGATTCTAGCTTGTTGGAGCTCGTATGTAGATAAAAACCAGTCACTGTAACCCTCTCGACGACGGCGTGCTAATGGATCGTAAATCTTCGAAGTTTCTGACAACACCATTCGCTTCGTAGGTTTCGGCTCAATTACAGGATCACCAATATTCAAAAGTAGTTGATGGCTAGACGGATTCGAATGTAGCCTCAGAGTTTTTACAGATGTTTCCGATGTTTGAGAGTGTATGGCAATTGGATTAAATTCGCAGATTGCTTTTGGTAAAGTTTCAAGCAGAGGCCAACAATTTGAGCTCCACTTTCTCAAGTTGAAATTAGGTTTTGATAAGAGTTCTATAAGTTCGTTCTTCAGAGCTATCAGATCTTCGACGGTGTCGCATCCAGTGGGTATGTCATCTACGTATGCGTCGTGCTCAAGAACGCGTGAAGAATTGGGATATTCTGCTTTGTAGTCTTCCGCAATTTGTTTTAAAACTCTCACAGCCAGAAAAGGAGACGGCGCAAGCCCATAAGTAACAGTTAGCAATCGGTAATATTGAAGTTTAGCTGTTTGTTCATGCTTCAGTACAATTCGTTGATAATCAGTTTGTTCTGGATGCACCCTTATGCAGCGGAACATTTTCTCAATATCGGTTGCGAACACATACCGATGCTGGCGGAAACGTAAAAAGACACCAAACAAATCGCGTTGAATCGGTGGACCAATATGTAACCAATCATTTAAGGAATATCCAGAGGAATCTTTAAGGGAACCATCAAAAACTACCCGGCATTTTGTTGTTGAACTGTCAGCCTTAATTACGGGATGATGTGCTAAATAAAAATGTTTTGAAGTACTCACATTAATCTGCTGCTCTGGAATCAATCATGTGTCCCAACTCAAGATATTCAAGTAAAAATGCTGTGTATTGTTGTTTTAGCGCAGGTTGACGTTGCAGTTTGGCATCCATACTATTAAAGCGTGAAATGGCTTGCGGCAAAGTGTCATCGATGGGTTTGATATCGGCTTTAAATGGATATTTGACCACATATGTCCCATTCTCAGCTCGTTGCACTGTTGAAGAAAAACACCTTTCTACCGGATCGTGATCGGTGATTTTACTCTTCGATGATTGTAAACTATCCATTTCTAAAAGTGATCGAGCTCGGTAATCTACATCTTCCAACGCGTGATTTACTGACACCTGTCTTGGACACACTGCCTCAGATAAACATGACCCAGTGATTACCCAACCGAATGAACTATTTAAAGCAGTCAAAGTTTGATTGTTTAATTGTATCTTTTCACCCGTTAAAATCTTCCGAAGTGGATCAGAATCAAGAAACATGTCGATTGGACCAGGAATTCCGAAAGTTGGATCTGCTAATGATAATTGTTTATTTGCTTACGGGTTTGCTCGCATAAATGAACTGATTGAGGTGGTAATATTGAAGTCAGCTTCTGAAGAATAAGCGCTTCAACCTCAACAATATTTTCGTTATTTGCAGAGAGTAGTGTAAGAACTACACGACCTCGAGTATTGCCGACGCTTTTCGATAATAGCCCTACAATTGGAACACGGGAATGTTTGCGCTCTACGCCTACCCACTGAGCAAATGCTTCTGTAACGAATGAAGCTGTTGACCCAGTGTCAATCAGCATTCGACAATTTACCACAGTGCCCCATTTATCACTCACCCTAGCAAGAACGGTAGGTAAAATTGTTTGCGACGAGATTTTGACCTTTTGAATTGAATGATTACTAACAATAGGTTGAACTGCACTATTTTTGCTACTTGTTGTATTTTCAACATTGGCTACACTTTGTCTTTCTAGATCTTTGGACTTGGCATTATTTTCAAAATGTAATAAAGTATGATGGGCGAAAGAACAAACACGGTATTTCACAGAGCGCAAACACTTGTTAAACTGGTGGGAGCTACCTAGGCAATTAAAGCACAATTTCTTATTTTTCACAGTCACTCGTCTGGCATTAACATCAAGTGCTTTAAACTTAGGGCAATGATTTAGGGTGTGTATATCTGTGCATTGCATTACACACTGATTATTGTTCTTCACTTTTGATGAATTCGCAAAATGTGCTACGGCAGCCCGCCGACCTGTTGAATGAGTACTAGGTTGGCATGATTCCAGGGAATCACATTGGCGAACTAAAAATTGCAGCAACTCTTCGAATGTCCGTTCCGTTATAGCGTCGCTGGATTCTGCCCAATCGTTCTTTGTTTCGTCATCCACTTTGACCAAAAGTATGTGGATAAGCCCTGTATCACGTTGGTTGGAGTTGAGAGCATTAAGTCCTCGAATGACTTCATCTGCTCCGTCAGTTATTTTCCGCAAAGAATTCGCGTTTGCCGTGTGGCAAGTAGGAAGAGATAAAAAGGATTGAATAAACGATCGTACGATAAGCGGTTTACGATCATACCGCTGTGTCAGACGATCCCATGCCTCCAAATAATTTGCATCTGTCAGCGCCAAATGCTTCACCAGCTGCAAGGCTTCTCCAGCTAGGTAGGACTTCAAATAATTAAATTTTTGTGTCGGTGTTAGATTATTCTTTTGATCGATGGCACCCGTAAATAAATCCCTGAACGGGGGCCAATCTTGATAACTACCGGAAAACGTTGGTACTTGAATTTTTGGTAAGTGGATATTCGAAATAGTTTGTGTTTCATTTAGGCGTTCGAGGAAAGCAGCTTGTTGACCAGCCAAATTGTTGATCGAATCTTCATTCGACGCACCTTGCAGGTCTCGAGTCTTGCCTTTCAGTGCGGTGGACAGCAATGCATGAGCCGTAAAATACTAATCCTCGTAGTCCAGTATATCGTCTACTGGATCTACGACCCTTCTTGATCCTCGTACTCGTAGAGCTGCTTGCTCAATTCAGACAACTCACTAAAACTTAGCTCTAGCTTTTGTAAGCGATTTGCCAAGAGCTCCGCGTTGACTGTCTCCTCAATATTTTGAGCTGCATCATATGCACGGGATATGGTTGCCTTAGCCCAACCACGCCTTCTAGACAAAACATTCATTTTGTTAATTTAAATTTAAGTATTTTATAAAAACTTCAAGTAGGTATTTCACTATTTGCAGTTAGTTATTTTTTTCTCTCAAATGAACGACTCTATGTTGCAACGTCTAAACTTTTTTTTTTCGGTTTGATAGAAAAATGAGCTATTGAATTATTGTTGTACTATTTTATCTCCATAAATACGACTTTTTCCCCACTTTCACAATTTAAAGCTGTTAGCTTTTTTGTATTAATTGTACAAGGTTTCAAATGATTTTTTTTTTTTTTTTTGCAAATGAAACAGTTTTTGTTATTTTTTACCGTTAGCACTTGATTGATTCCCACGCGAATCAGTTTTCAAATATCGATATTAGAGACCGGAACCCGTACGATCCGGCTCGTAAGGACCAAATTTTTTTATGGTAACGAACGATAAACACGATACTAATTAGCCCGTGTGCTAATTTCCAGCAACAGATTTCACTAAGTCCGTTTAAAATAAAACTCTTAGTATTTTCAGTTGACTTTAAGCTTTTATTGATTTACCGACGGTAATATGGCGTCGGTATGCATATGAGCACAAAATCTCTCTAAACAAAAATTGACTGACTTTACTTTAATATTTCAATTACCAAAAAGGTGTCTATTTACTTATTAAATAAATTACATAGGTAAAAGGTTTAACAAAGGAAATTAGAGAACAATGAAATCAAGAAAAAATAAAATAATAGAAAATATTGAAACCCAATAAGTGGACTGCAACAATTGACACGTAGACACAACGCCAACTGAAACTCCCTGTCATTTCTCTCACCTAAAATCCATTTGCAAATATACTTCCAGATCGCTATGGATAGCGCTCAACCGGTATCCCGAAGGTCAGTGAGATCGGAGATCGTCGATACGAACCACTCCGGCGATTCCCGAACCTCGAAACTGCTAGTGGACTATAGACGATGCCGGATTTGGACACGTCAGCACGCCCTCCGAAATTGTGCTTGGTAACGAACGCTAAACACAATACTAATTAGCACGTGTGCTAATTTCCAGCAATCGCTTTCACTAAGTCCGTTTAAAATAAAACTCTTAGTATTTTCAGTTGACTTTAACTTTTTATTGATTTACCGACGGTAATATCGCGTCGGTATGCCTATGAGCACAAAAATTTACTGACTTTACTTTAATATTTCAATTACCAAAAAGGTGTCTATTTACTTATTAAATAAATTACATAGATAAAGGGTTTAACAAAGGAAATTAGAGAATAATGAAATCAAGGAATAATTAAATAATAGACAATATTGTAACCCAATAAGTGGACTGTAACAATTAAATATGATGTTATGTTGAAGGAGTTGAATGACTTCCGACGTATGACGATATCGCAGAGGTTCCCATGTAGTTATTACGATGGAACAAAGTAGTCTGCGGTTCCCAAACATACCGCCAACCCTGAATGACGCGTTCAGAAAGGCAATGTCGCTACCTTTGAAATTGGACGCTTGTATTTTCCTTTGCTCGTTTTTATACTAACCACACGTACTAGATCATCATCTCCTTTGTGCACTTCGACGATACGTCGTAAAATCCACTTTGATGGTGGGAGATTAGGTTCTTTCAATACGACCAGTTTGCCGATTTCAAGATTAGTAGTGGACTGTTGCCATTTATCCCTCTGTTGTAAAGAGGTTAAATAGTCAGTATGCCAGCGTTTCCAAAAGCCTTGAACCATAGCCTGCAGATGGCGCCAATGTTGCTTTAAGTTAAAATTTGTAATTAAAGCAGATGGCTCAGGCATACATGTATACGGTTCGCCAATTAAAAAATGTGCCGGAGTAAGAGGATCGAGATCTGTATCAGAAATGCTGCGCAGAGGTCGTGCATTTAAAATAGCTTCGATTTGACATAGTACCGTGCTGTATTCTTCGAACGTAAGTAAGCTGTCTCCAATCACTCTTCTCAAATGTAATTTTATAGATCGTACTCCAGTTTCCCACAGTCCTCCAAAATGTGGTGCTGTGGGTGGGATGAAATGCCAATTAACGCCTTCGTTTGCTAAGGATTGAGCCACGTCTGCCTGATCTTCATGAAATATTGAGAGCCGTTGAAGTTCGTTTAAAGCTCGTTTTGCACCGTGGAAGGTGGTACCATTATCGGAATAAAGGTCACTGGGCTTTCCTCGGCGTGCAATAAATGTGCGAAAAGAAGCTAAAAAGGCATCGGTTGTTAAATCACTCACCAATTCGATGTGTAGGGCTTTAGTAGACAGACAGACGAATATGGCAAACCAAGCTTTACCAATTTTTGGATTTCGCGTTTTTGAATACTTTATGCGTACAGGGCCAGCGTAGTCAAGTCCGCAATGTAGAAAACACCGACTGAGCTGAACTCTTGCTGATGGCAGATTACCCATAAGTTGAGTGCTGGTTGTTCTTCTTTGCAAGAAACATGTTTTGCAACCAAATATGACCTTCCTTACTAAGTTTCTGCAGCCCAAAATCAAAAATTGTTGACGAACAAGAGCGAACGTCGCTTCGAAACCTGCGTGCATATTGATTTCGTGCGTGTCTCTTACGATGAGTAGCGAAATTTTGGCGCCTTTAGGTAGTATAATCGGAAACTTTATATTGTAATTTATATCTGCATGTTTTATGCGACCACCAACCCGAAGTACACCTGATTCGTCTATGAATGGTGAATACCGGATCAGCGTAGATTTGCAATGTAGTTGTTGTAAATTTTGTAATTGATCAATGTCTTTAAAGAATGCATGAGCTTGCGCGCCTTTTAGTAATTGGATTCTAGCTTGTTGGAGCTCGTATGTAGATAAAAACGAGACACTGTAACCCTCTCGACGACGGCGTGCTAATGGATCGTAAATCTTCGAAGTTTCTGACAACACCATTCGCTTCGTAGGTTTCGGCTCAATTACAGGATCACCAATATTCAAAAGTAGTTGATCGCGAGACGGATTCGAATGTAGCCCCAGAATTTTTACAGATGTTTCCGATGTTTGAGAGTGTATGGCAATTGGATTAAAATCGCAGATTGCTTTTGGTAAAGTTTCAAGCAGAGGCCAACAATTTGAGCTCCACTTTCTCAAGTTGAAATTAGCTTTTGATAAGTGTTCTATAAGTTCGTTCTTCAGAGCTATCAGATCTTCGACGGTGTCGCATCCAGTGCGTATGTCATCTACGTATGCATCGTGCTCAGGAACGCGTGAAGAATTGGGATATTCTGCTTTGTAGTCTTCCGCAATTTGTTTTAAAACTCTCACAGCCAGAAAAGGAGACGGCGCAAGCCCATAAGTAACAGTTAGCAATCGGTAATGTTGAAGTTTAGCTGTTTGTTGATGCCTCAATGCATTGATAATCAGTTTGTTTTGGATGCACCCGTATGCCGCGGAACATTTTCTCAATATCGGTTGCGAACACATACCGATGCTGGCGGAAACGTAAAAAGACACCAAACAAATCGCGTTGAATCGGTGGACCAATATGTAACCAATAATTTAAGGAATACCCAGAGGAATCTTTAAGCGAACCATCAAAAACTACCCGGCATTTGGTTGTTGAACTGTCAGCCTTAATTACTGGATCATGTGCTAAATAAAAACATTTTGAAGTACTCACATTAATCTGCTGCTCTGGAATCAATTCCATGTGTCCCAACTCAAGATATTCATGTAAAAATGCTGTGTATTGTTGTTTTAGCGCAGGTTGACGTTGCAGTTTGGCATCTATACTATTAAGGCGTGAAATAGCTTGCGGCAAAGTGTCATCGATGGGTTTGATATCGGCTTTAAATGGATATTTGACCACATATGTCCCATTCTCAGTTCGTTGCACTGTTGAAGAAAAACACCTTTCTACCGGATCGTGATCGGTGATTTTACTCTTCGATGATTGTAAACTATCCATTTCTAAAAGTGATCGGACCCGGTAATCTACATCTTCCAACGTGTGATTTACTGACACCTGTCTTGGACACACTGCCTCAGATAAACATGACCCAGTGATTACCCAACCGAATGAACTATTTAAAGCAGTCAAAGTTTGATTGTTTAATTGTATCTTTTCACCCGTTAAAATCTTCCGAAGTTGATCAGAACCAAGAATCATATCGATTGGACCAGGAATTCCGAAAGTTGGATCTTCTAATGATAATTGATTTATTTGCTTACGGGTTTGCTCGAATAAATGAACTGATTGAGGTGGTAGTATTGAAGTCAGCTTCTGAAGAATAAGCGCTTCAACCTCAACATTAGTTTCGTTATTTGCAGAGAGTAGTGTAAGAACTACACGATCTAGAGTATTGCCGACACTTTTCGACGATAGCCCTACAATTGGAACACGGGCATGTTTGCGCTCTACGCCTACCAACTGAGCCAATGCTTCTGTAACGAATGAAGCTGTTGACCCAGTGTCAACCAGCATTCGACAATTTACCACAGTGCCCCATTTATCACTCATCCTAGCAAGAACGGTAGGTAAAATTGTTTGCGACGAGATTTTGACCTTTTGAATTGTATGAGTAGTCACAATAGGTTGAACTGCACTATTTTTGCTACTTGTTGCATTTTCAACATTGGCTACACTTTGTCTTTCTAAATCTTTGGACTTGGCATTATTTCCAAAATGTAATAAAGTATGATGGGCGGAAGAACAAACACGGTATTTAACAGAGCTCAAACACTTGTTAAACTGGTGGGAGCTACCTAGGCAATTAAAGCACAATTTCTTATTTTTCACATTCACTCGTCTGGCATTAACATCAAGTGCTTTAAACTTAGGGCAATGAGTTAGGGTGTGTATATCTGTGCATTGCATTACACACTGATTATTGTGCTTCACTTTTGATGAATTTGCAAAATGTGCTACTGCAGCCCGCCGACCTGTTGAATGAGTACTAGGTTGGCATGATTCCAGGGAATCACATCGGCGAACTAAAAATTTCAGCAACTCTTCAAATGTCCGTTCCGTTATAGCGTCGCTGGATTCTCCCCAATCCTTCTTTGTTTCGTCATCCACCTTGCCCAAAAGTATGTGGATAAGCCATGGATCACGTTGGTTGGAGTTGAGAGCATTAATTCCTCGAATGACTTCATCTGCTCCGTCAGTTATTTTCCGCAAAGAAAATTCGCGTTTGCCGTGTGGCAAGTAGGAAGAGATAAAAAGGATTGAATAAACGATCGTACGATAAGCGGTTTACGATCATACCGCTGTGTCAGACGATCCCATGCCTCCAAATAATTTGCATCTGTCAGCGCCAAATGCTCACCAGCTGCAAGGCTTCTCCAGCTAGGTAGGTCTTCAAATAATTAAATTTTTGTGTCGGTGTTAGATTATTATTTTGATCGATGGCACCCGTAAATAAATCCCTGAACGGGGGCCAATCTTGATAACTACCGGAAAACGTTGGTACTTGGATTTTTGGTAAGTGGATATTCGAAATAGTTTGTGTTTCATTTAGGCGTTCGAGGAAAGCAGCTTGTTGACCAGCGAAATTGTTGATCGAATCTTCATTCGACGCACCTTGCAGGTCTCGAGTCTTGCCTATCAGTGCCGTGGACAGCAATGCATGAGCCGTAAAATACTAATCCTCGTAGTCCAGTATGTCGTCTACTGGATCTACGAACCCTTCTTGATCCTCGTACTCGTAGAGCTGCTTGCTCAATTCAGACAACTCACTAAAACTTAGCTCTAGCTTTTGTAAGCGATTTGCCAAGAGCTCCGCGTTGACTGTCTCCTCAATATTTTGAGCTGCATCATATGCACGGGATATGGTTGCCTTAGCCCAACCACGCCTTCTAGTCAAAACATTCATTTTGTTAATTTAAATTTAAGTATTTTATAAAAACTTCAAGTAGGTATTTCACTATTTGCAGTTAGTTATTTTTTTCTCAAATGAACGACTCTATGTTGCAACGTCTAAACTTTTTTTTTTCGTTTTGATAGAAAAATGAGCTATTGAATTATTGTTGTGCTATTTTATCTCCATAAATAAGACTTTTTCCCCACTTTCACAATTTAAAGCTGTTAGCTTTTTTGTATTTATTGTACAAGGTTTCAAATGATTTTTTTTTTTTTTTTTTTTGCAAATGAAACAGTTTTTGTTATTTTTTATCGTTCGCACTTGATTAATTCCCACGCGAATCAGTTTTCAAATATCGATATTAGAGACCGGAACCCGTAGGATCCGGCTCGTAAGGACCCAATTTTTTTATGCTAACGAACGATAAACACGATACTAATTAGCCCGTGTGCTAATTTCCAGCAACCGATTTCACTAAGTCCGTTTAAAATAAAACTCTTAGTATTTTCAGTTGACTTTAACTTTTTATTGATTTACCGACGGTGATATCGCGTCGGTATGCATATGAGCACAAAAATTGACTGACTTTACTTTAATATTTCAATTACCAAAAAGGTGTCTATTTACTTATTAAATAAATTACATAGGTAAAGGGTTTAACAAAGGAAATAGAGAACAATGAAATCAAGAAAAAATAAAATAATAGAAAATATTGAAACCCAATAAGTGGACTGTAACAATTAAATATGATGTTATGTTGAAGGAGTTGAATGACTTCCGACGTATGACGATATCGCAGAGGTTCCCATGTAGTTATTACGATGGAACAAAGTAGTGTTTGTGAACCGAACATACCGCCACCCCTGAATGACGCGTTCAGAAAGGCAATGTCGCTACCTTTGAAATTGGACGCTTGTATTTTCCGTTGCTCGTTTTTATACTAACCACACGTACTAGATCATCATCTCCTTTGTGCACTTCGACGATACGTCCTAAAATCCACTTTGATGGTGGGAGATTAGGTTCTTTCAATACGACCAGTTTGCCGATTTCAAGATTAGCAGTGGACTGTTGCCATTTATTCCTCTGTTGTAAAGAGGTTAAGTAGTCAGTATGCCAGCGTTTCCAAAAGCCTTGAACCATAGCCTGCAGATGGCGCCAATGTTGCTTTAAGTTAAAATTTGTAGTTAAAGCAGATGGCTCAGGCATACATGTATACGGTTCGCCAATTAAAAAATGTGCCGGAGTAAGAGGATCGTGATCTGTATCAGAAATGCTGCACAAAGGTCGTGAATTTAAAATAGCTTCGATTTGACATAGTACCGTGCTGAATTCTTCGAACGTAAGTAAGCTGTCTCCAATCACTCTTCTCAAATGTAATTTTATAGATCGTACTCCAGTTTCCCACAGTCCTCCAAAATGTGGTGCTGAGGGTGGGATGAAATGCCAATTAACGCCTTCGTTTGCTAAGGATTGAGCCACCTCTGCCTGATCTTCATGAAATATTGAGAGCCGTTGAAGTTCGTTTAAAGCTCGTTTTGCACCGTGGAAGGTGGTACCATTATCGGAATAAAGGTCACTGGGCTTTCCTCGGCGTGCAATAAATTTGCGAAAAGAAGCTAAAAAGGCATCGGTTGTTAAATCACTCACCAATTCGATGTGTAGTAGACAGACAGACGAATATGGCAAACCAAGCTTTACCAATTTTTGGATTTCGCGTTTTTGAATACTTTATGCGTACAGGGCCAGCGTAGTCAAGACCGCAATGTAGAAAACACCGACTGAGCTGAACTCTTGCTGATGGCAGATTACCCATAAATTGAGTGCTGGTTGTTCTTCTTTGCAAGATACATGTTTTGCAACCAAATATGACCTTCCTTACTAAGTTTCTGCAGCCCAAAATCCAAAATTGTTGACGAACAAGAGCGAACGTCGCTTCGAAACTTGCGTGCATATTGATTTCGTGCGTGTGTCTTACGATGAGTAGCGAAATTTTGGCGTCTTTAGGTAGTATAATCGGAAATGTAATTTATATCTGCATGTTTTATGCGACCACCAACCCGAAGTACACCTGATTCGTCTATGAATGGTGAATACCGGATCAGCGTAGATTTGCAATGTAGTTGTTGTAAATTTTGTAATTGATCAATGTCTTTAAAGAATGCATGAGCTTGCGCGCCTTTTATTAATTGGATTCTAGCTTGTTGGAGCTCGTATGTCGATAAAAACGAGACACTGTAACCCTCTCGACGACGGCGTGCTATGGATCGTAAATCTTCGAAGTTTCTGACAACACCATTCGCTTCGTAGGTTTCGGCTCAATTACAGGATCACCAATATTCAAAAGTAGTTGATCGCTAGACGGATTCGAATGTAGCCCCAGAATTTTTACAGATGTTTCCGATGTTTGAGAGTGTATGGCAATTGGATTAAATTCGCAGATTGCTTTTGGTAAAGTTTCAAGCAGAGGCCAAAAATTTAAGCTCCACTTTCTCAAGTTGAAATTAGCTTTTGATAAGTGTTCTATAAGTTCGTTCTTCAGAGCTATCAGATCTTCGACGGTGTCGCATCCAGTGCGTATGTCATCTACGTATGCATCGTGCTCAGGAACGCGTGAAGAATTGGGATATTCTGCTTTGTAGTCTTCCGAAATTTGTTTTAAAACTCTCACAGCCAGAAAAGGAGACGGCGCAAGCCCAAAAGTAACAGTTAGCAATCGGTAATGTTGAAGTTTAGCTGTTTGTTCATGCCTCAATGCGTTGATAATCAGTTTGTTCTGGATGCACCCTTATGCCGCGGAACATTTTCTCAATATCGGTTGCGAACACATACCGATGCTGGCGGAAACGTAAAAAGACACCAAACAAATCGCGCTGAATCGGTGGACCAATATGTAACCAATCATTTAAGGAATACCCAGAGGAATCTTTAAGCGAACCATCAAAAACTACCCGGCATTTGGTTGTTGAACTGCCAGCCTTAATTACGGGATGATGTGCTAAATAAAAACGTTTTGAAGTACTCACATTAATCTGCTGCTCTGGAATCAATTCCATGTGTCCCAACTCAAGATATTCATGTAAAAATGCTGTGTATTGTTGTTTTAGTGCAGGTTGACGTTGCAGTTTGGCATCTATACTATTAAGGCGTGAAATAGCTTGCAGCAAAGTGTCATCGATGGGTTTGATATCGGCTTTAAATGGATATTTGACCACATATGTCCCATTCTCAGCTCGTTGCACTGTTGAAGAAAAACACCTTTCTACCGGATCGTGAACGGTGATTTTACTCTTCGATGATTGTAAACTATCCATTTCTAAAAGTGATCGAACCCGGTAATCTACATCTTCCAACGCGTGATTTACTGACACCTGTCTTGGACACACTGCCTCAGATAAACATGACCCAGTGATTACCCAACCGAATGAACTATTTAAAGCAGTCAAAGTTTGATTGTTTAATTGTATCTTTTCACCCGTTAAAATCTTCCGAAGTTGATCAGAACCAAGAATCATATCGATTGGACCAGGAATTCCGAAAGTTGGATCTTCTAATGATAATTGATTCATTTGCTGACGGGTTTGCTCGCATAAATGAACTGATTGAGGTGGTAGTATTGAAGTCAGCTTCTGAAGAATAAGCGCTTCAACCTCAACATTATTCTCGTTATTTGCAGAGAGTAGTGTAAGACCTCGACCTCGAGTATTGCCGACGCTTTTCGACGATATCCCTACAATTGGAACACGGGCATGTTTGCGCTCTACGCCCACCAACTGAGCAAATGCTTCTGTAACGAATGAAGCTGTTGTCCCAGTGTCAATCAGCATTCGACAATTTACCACAGTGCCCCATTTATCACTCACCCTAGCAAGAACGGTAGGTAAAATTGTTAGCGACGAGATGAGATGATGTATGAGTAGTCACAATAGGTTGAACTGCACTATTTTTGCTACTTGTTCCATTTTCAACATTGGCTACACTTTGTCTTTCTAAATCTTTGGACTTGGCATTATTTTCAAAATGTAATAAAGTATGATGGGCGGAAGAACAAACACGGCATTTAACAGAGCTCAACCACTTGTTAAACTGGTGGGAGCTACCTAGGCAATTAAAGCACAATTTCTTATTTTTCACATTCACTCGTCTGGCATTAACATCAAGTGCTTTAAACTTAGGGCAATGAGTTAGGGTGTGTATATCTGTGCATTGCATTACACACTGATTATTGTGCTTCACTTTTGATGAATTTGCAAAATATGCTACGGCAGCCCGCCGACTTGTTGAATGAGTACTAGGTTGGCATGATTCCAGGGAATCACAACGGCGAACTAATAATTGCAGCAACTCTTCAAATGTCCGTTCCGTTATAGCGTCGCTGGATTCTGCCCAATCCTTCTTTGTTTCGTCATCCACCTTGCCCAAAAGTATGTGGATAAGCCATGGATCACGTTGGTTGGAGTTGAGAGCATTAAGTCCACGAATGACTTCATCTGCTCCGTCAGTTATTTTCCGCAAAGAATTCGCGTTTGCCGTGTGGCAAGTAGGAAGAGATAAAAAGGGTTGAATAAACGATCGTACGATATGCGGTTTACGATCATACCGCTGTGTCAGACGATCCCATGCCTCCAAATAATTTGCATCTGTCAGCGCCAAATGCTTCACCAGCTGTAAGGCTTCTCGAGCTAGGTAGGACTTCAAATAATGAAATTTTTGTGTCTGTGTTAGATTATTCTTTTGATCGATGGCACCCGTAAATAAATCCCTGAACGAGGGCCAATCTTGATAACTACCGGAAAACGTTGGTACTTGGATTTTTGGTAAGTGGATATTCGAAATAGTTTGTGTTTCATTTAGGCGTTCGAGGAAAGCAGCTTGTTGACCAGCCAACTTGTTGATCGAATCTTCATTCGGCGCACCTGGCAGGTCTCGAGTCTTGCCTTTCAGTGCGGTGGACAGCAATGCATGAGCCGTAAAATACTTATCCTCGTAGTCCAGTATGTCCTCTACTGGATCTACGAACCCTTCTTGATCCCCGTACTCGTAGAGCTGCTTGCTCAATTCAGACAACTCACTAAAACTTAGCTCTAGCTTTTGTAAGCGATTTGCCAAGAGCTCCGCGTTGACTGTCTCCTCAATATTTTGAGCTGCATCATATGCACGGGATATGGTTGCCTTAGCCCAACCACGCCTTCTAGACAAAACATTCATTTTGTTAATTTAAATTTAAGTATTTTATAAAAACTTCAAGTAGGTATTTCACTATTTGCAGTTAGTTATTTTTTTCTCTCAAATGAACGACTCTATGTTGCAACGTCTAAACTTTTTTTTTTCGGTTTGATAGAAAAATGAGCTATTGAATTATTGTTGTACTATTTTATCTCCATAAATACGACTTTTTCCCCACTTTCACAATTTAAAGCTGTTAGCTTTTTTGTATTAATTGTACAAGGTTTCAAATGATTTTTTTTTTTTTTTTTGCAAATGAAACAGTTTTTGTTATTTTTTACCGTTAGCACTTGATTGATTCCCACGCGAATCAGTTTTCAAATATCGATATTAGAGACCGGAACCCGTACGATCCGGCTCGTAAGGACCAAATTTTTTTATGGTAACGAACGATAAACACGATACTAATTAGCCCGTGTGCTAATTTCCAGCAACAGATTTCACTAAGTCCGTTTAAAATAAAACTCTTAGTATTTTCAGTTGACTTTAAGCTTTTATTGATTTACCGACGGTAATATGGCGTCGGTATGCATATGAGCACAAAATCTCTCTAAACAAAAATTGACTGACTTTACTTTAATATTTCAATTACCAAAAAGGTGTCTATTTACTTATTAAATAAATTACATAGGTAAAAGGTTTAACAAAGGAAATTAGAGAACAATGAAATCAAGAAAAAATAAAATAATAGAAAATATTGAAACCCAATAAGTGGACTGCAACAATTGACACGTAGACACAACGCCAACTGAAACTCCCTGTCATTTCTCTCACCTAAAATCCATTTGCAAATATACTTCCAGATTGCTATGGATAGCGCTCAACCGGTATCCCGAAGGTCAGTGAGATCGGAGATCGTCGATACGAACCACTCCGGCGATTCCCGAACCTCGAAACTGCTAGTGGACTATAGACGATGCCGGATTTGGACACGTCAGCACGCCCTCCGAAATTGTGCTTGGTAACGAACGCTAAACACAATACTAATTAGCACGTGTGCTAATTTCCAGCAATCGCTTTCACTAAGTCCGTTTAAAATAAAACTCTTAGTATTTTCAGTTGACTTTAACTTTTTATTGATTTACCGACGGTAATATCGCGTCGGTATGCCTATGAGCACAAAAATTTACTGACTTTACTTTAATATTTCAATTACCAAAAAGGTGTCTATTTACTTATTAAATAAATTACATAGATAAAGGGTTTAACAAAGGAAATTAGAGAATAATGAAATCAAGGAATAATTAAATAATAGACAATATTGTAACCCAATAAGTGGACTGTAACAATTAAATATGATGTTATGTTGAAGGAGTTGAATGACTTCCGACGTATGACGATATCGCAGAGGTTTCCATGTAGTTATTACGATGGAACAAAGTAGTCTGCGGTTCCCAAACATACCGCCAACCCTGAATGACGCGTTCAGAAAGGCAATGTCGCTACCTTTGAAATTGGACGCTTGTATTTTCCTTTGCTCGTTTTTATACTAACCACACGTACTAGATCATCATCTCCTTTGTGCACTTCGACGATACGTCGTAAAATCCACTTTGATGGTGGGAGATTAGGTTCTTTCAATACGACCAGTTTGCCGATTTCAAGATTAGTAGTGGACTGTTGCCATTTATCCCTCTGTTGTAAAGAGGTTAAATAGTCAGTATGCCAGCGTTTCCAAAAGCCTTGAACCATAGCCTGCAGATGGCGCCAATGTTGCTTTAAGTTAAAATTTGTAATTAAAGCAGATGGCTCAGGCATACATGTATACGGTTCGCCAATTAAAAAATGTGCCGGAGTAAGAGGATCGAGATCTGTATCAGAAATGCTGCACAGAGGTCGTGCATTTAAAATAGCTTCGATTTGACATAGTACCGTGCTGTATTCTTCGAACGTAAGTAAGCTGTCTCCAATCACTCTTCTCAAATGTAATTTTATAGATCGTACTCCAGTTTCCCACAGTCCTCCAAAATGTGGTGCTGTGGGTGGGATGAAATGCCAATTAACGCCTTCGTTTGCTAAGGATTGAGCCACGTCTGCCTGATCTTCATGAAATATTGAGAGCCGTTGAAGTTCGTTTAAAGCTCGTTTTGCACCGTGGAAGGTGGTACCATTATCGGAATAAAGGTCACTGGGCTTTCCTCGGCGTGCAATAAATGTGCGAAAAGAAGCTAAAAAGGCATCGGTTGTTAAATCACTCACCAATTCGATGTGTAGGGCTTTAGTAGACAGACAGACGAATATGGCAAACCAAGCTTTACCAATTTTTGGATTTCGAGTTTTTGAATACTTTATGCGTACAGGGCCAGCGTAGTCAAGTCCGCAATGTAGAAAACACCGACTGAGCTGAACTCTTGCTGATGGCAGATTACCCATAAGTTGAGTGCTGGTTGTTCTTCTTTGCAAGAAACATGTTTTGCAACCAAATATGACCTTCCTTACTAAGTTTCTGCAGCCCAAAATCAAAAATTGTTGACGAACAAGAGCGAACGTCGCTTCGAAACCTGCGTGCATATTGATTTCGTGCGTGTCTCTTACGATGAGTAGCGAAATTTTGGCGCCTTTAGGTAGTATAATCGGAAACTTTATATTGTAATTTATATCTGCATGTTTTATGCGACCACCAACCCGAAGTACACCTGATTCGTCTATGAATGGTGAATACCGGATCAGCGTAGATTTGCAATGTAGTTGTTGTAAATTTTGTAATTGATCAATGTCTTTAAAGAATGCATGAGCTTGCGCGCCTTTTAGTAATTGGATTCTAGCTTGTTGGAGCTCGTATGTAGATAAAAACGAGACACTGTAACCCTCTCGACGACGGCGTGCTAATGGATCGTAAATCTTCGAAGTTTCTGACAACACCATTCGCTTCGTAGGTTTCGGCTCAATTACAGGATCACCAATATTCAAAAGTAGTTGATCGCTAGACGGATTCGAATGTAGCCCCAGAATTTTTACAGATGTTTCCGATGTTTGAGAGTGTATGGCAATTGGATTAAAATCGCAGATTGCTTTTGGTAAAGTTTCAAGCAGAGGCCAACAATTTGAGCTCCACTTTCTCAAGTTGAAATTAGCTTTTGATAAGTGTTCTATAAGTTCGTTCTTCAGAGCTATCAGATCTTCGACGGTGTCGCATCCAGTGCGTATGTCATCTACGTATGCATCGTGCTCAGGAACGCGTGAAGAATTGGGATATTCTGCTTTGTAGTCTTCCGCAATTTGTTTTAAAACTCTCACAGCCAGAAAAGGAGACGGCGCAAGCCCATAAGTAACAGTTAGCAATCGGTAATGTTGAAGTTTAGCTGTTTGTTGATGCCTCAATGCATTGATAATCAGTTTGTTCTGGATGCACCCGTATGCCGCGGAACATTTTCTCAATATCGGTTGCGAACACATACCGATGCTGGCGGAAACGTAAAAAGACACCAAACAAATCGCGTTGAATCGGTGGACCAATATGTAACCAATAATTTAAGGAATACCCAGAGGAATCTTTAAGCGAACCATCAAAAACTACCCGGCATTTGGTTGTTGAACTGTCAGCCTTAATTACTGGATCATGTGCTAAATAAAAACATTTTGAAGTACTCACATTAATCTGCTGCTCTGGAATCAATTCCATGTGTCCCAACTCAAGATATTCATGTAAAAATGCTGTGTATTGTTGTTTTAGCGCAGGTTGACGTTGCAGTTTGGCATCTATACTATTAAGGCGTGAAATAGCTTGCGGCAAAGTGTCATCGATGGGTTTGATATCGGCTTTAAATGGATATTTGACCACATATGTCCCATTCTCAGTTCGTTGCACTGTTGAAGAAAAACACCTTTCTACCGGATCGTGATCGGTGATTTTACTCTTCGATGATTGTAAACTATCCATTTCTAAAAGTGATCGAACCCGGTAATCTACATCTTCCAACGTGTGATTTACTGACACCTGTCTTGGACACACTGCCTCAGATAAACATGACCCAGTGATTACCCAACCGAATGAACTATTTAAAGCAGTCAAAGTTTGATTGTTTAATTGTATCTTTTCACCCGTTAAAATCTTCCGAAGTTGATCAGAACCAAGAATCATATCGATTGGACCAGGAATTCCGAAAGTTGGATCTTCTAATGATAATTGATTCATTTGCTGACGGGTTTGCTCGCATAAATGAACTGATTGAGGTGGTAGTATTGAAGTCAGCTTCTGAAGAATAAGCGCTTCAACCTCAACATTATTCTCGTTATTTGCAGAGAGTAGTGTAAGACCTCGACCTCGAGTATTGCCGACGCTTTTCGACGATATCCCTACAATTGGAACACGGGCATGTTTGCGCTCTACGCCCACCAACTGAGCAAATGCTTCTGTAACGAATGAAGCTGTTGTCCCAGTGTCAATCAGCATTCGACAATTTACCACAGTGCCCCATTTATCACTCACCCTAGCAAGAACGGTAGGTAAAATTGTTAGCGACGAGATGAGATGATGTATGAGTAGTCACAATAGGTTGAACTGCACTATTTTTGCTACTTGTTCCATTTTCAACATTGGCTACACTTTGTCTTTCTAAATCTTTGGACTTGGCATTATTTTCAAAATGTAATAAAGTATGATGGGCGGAAGAACAAACACGGTATTTAACAGAGCTCAAACACTTGTTAAACTGGTGGGAGCTACCTAGGCAATTAAAGCACAATTTCTTATTTTTCACATTCACTCGTCTGGCATTAACATCAAGTGCTTTAAACTTAGGGCAATGAGTTAGGGTGTGTATATCTGTGCATTGCATTACACACTGATTATTGTGCTTCACTTTTGATGAATTTGCAAAATGTGCTACTGCAGCCCGCCGACCTGTTGAATGAGTACTAGGTTGGCATGATTCCAGGGAATCACATCGGCGAACTAAAAATTTCAGCAACTCTTCAAATGTCCGTTCCGTTATAGCGTCGCTGGATTCTCCCCAATCCTTCTTTGTTTCGTCATCCACCTTGCCCAAAAGTATGTGGATAAGCCATGGATCACGTTGGTTGGAGTTGAGAGCATTAATTCCTCGAATGACTTCATCTGCTCCGTCAGTTATTTTCCGCAAAGAAAATTCGCGTTTGCCGTGTGGCAAGTAGGAAGAGATAAAAAGGATTGAATAAACGATCGTACGATAAGCGGTTTACGATCATACCGCTGTGTCAGACGATCCCATGCCTCCAAATAATTTGCATCTGTCAGCGCCAAATGCTCACCAGCTGCAAGGCTTCTCCAGCTAGGTAGGTCTTCAAATAATTAAATTTTTGTGTCGGTGTTAGATTATTATTTTGATCGATGGCACCCGTAAATAAATCCCTGAACGGGGGCCAATCTTGATAACTACCGGAAAACGTTGGTACTTGGATTTTTGGTAAGTGGATATTCGAAATAGTTTGTGTTTCATTTAGGCGTTCGAGGAAAGCAGCTTGTTGACCAGCGAAATTGTTGATCGAATCTTCATTCGACGCACCTTGCAGGTCTCGAGTCTTGCCTATCAGTGCCGTGGACAGCAATGCATGAGCCGTAAAATACTAATCCTCGTAGTCCAGTATGTCGTCTACTGGATCTACGAACCCTTCTTGATCCTCGTACTCGTAGAGCTGCTTGCTCAATTCAGACAACTCACTAAAACTTAGCTCTAGCTTTTGTAAGCGATTTGCCAAGAGCTCCGCGTTGACTGTCTCCTCAATATTTTGAGCTGCATCATATGCACGGGATATGGTTGCCTTAGCCCAACCACGCCTTCTATTCAAAACATTCATTTTGTTAATTTAAATTTAAGTATTTTATAAAAACTTCAAGTAGGTATTTCACTATTTGCAGTTAGTTATTTTTTTTCTCAAATGAACGACTCTATGCTGCAACGTCTAAACTTTTTTTTCGTTTTGATATAAAAATGAGCTATTGAATTATTGTTGTACTATTTTATCTCCATAAATAAGACTTTTTCCCCACTTTCACAATTTAAAGCTGTTAGCTTTTTTGTATTTATTTTACAAGGTTTCAAATGATTTTTTTTTTTTTGCAAATGAAACAGTTTTTGTTATTTTTTTATCGGTCGCACTTGATTGATTCCCACGCGAATCAGTTTTCAAATATCGATATTAGAGACCGGAACCCGTACGATCCGGCTCGTAAGGACCAATTTTTTTTATGGTAACGAACGATAAACACAATACTAATTAGCCCGTGTGGTAATTTCCAGCAACCGATTTCACTAAGTCCGTTTAAAATAAACTCTTAGTATTTTCAGTTGACTTTAACTTTTTATTGATTTACCGACGGTAATATCGCGTCGGTATGCATATGAGCACAAAAATTGACTGACTTTACTTTAATATTTCAATTACCAAAAAGGTGTATATTTACTTATTAAATAAATTACATAGGTAAAGGGTTTAACAAAGGAAATTAGAGAACAATGAAATCAAGAAAAAACAAGTAAGAACGGGACTGTCTTCGGCTGTGACGAAGACTTCATACCTTTCATGAATGGGGGCTGAACAATAATCTTATCCCGTTCGTAATCTCCGAATAATCGGATGTATAAGATAAGAAATATATAGTGAACAGATCTACATACCTACACGATTTTTAAGATAAATATAAAATAAAAAACAGGTAGGTAATTTGTGTGAGGATGCAAAGTTTCAGGTTTTTTGTGGTCTGCGTGTAAAATCTATGACTACGAATCACGTATTTCAACAATATATGACGTAAACGTAACTATTTGATGAAATTTGATGAATTTTGAAGCTTCTAGCCGTAAAAAGGGGGCAAAAATTAGAGTTTATATGGGGTATATAATATATATACCACCGATCTCTATGATTTTTTCAGACAACAATATATGCTATATACGTAAGCATATGGTGAAATTTGAAGCGTCTAGCTGTTAAAAAGGAGCAGAAATTGCGTAAAGTTTCTAACTGAACAATCGGTTGTATGAGATATATATTATATATACCACCGATCTCAACGATTTTTTCAGACAACAATATATGCTATACACGTAAGCATTTGGTGAAATTTGAAGCTTCTAGCTGTTAAAATGGGGAAGAAATTGCGCAAAGTTTCTTATCTGAACAATCGGTTGTATGGGATATATACTATATATACCACCGGTATCTTCGATGTTCTCAGACAACAATATATGTTATACACATAAGCATTTGGTGAAATTTGAACATATCTAAACGATTTTTAAGATAAATATAAAATAAAAAATAGGTAGGTAATCTGTGTGAGGATGCAAAGTTTCACGTTTTTTTGTGGTCTGCATGTAAGAACTATGACTACGAATCACGTATTTCAAAAATATATGACGTAAACGTAACTATTTGATGAAATTTGATGAATTTTAAAGCTTCTAGCCGTAAAAAAGGGGTCAAAATGACAGTTTATATGAAGTATATAATATATATACCACCGATCTCTATGATTTTTTCAGACAACAATATATGCTATATACGTAAGCATTTTGTGAAATTTGAAGCTTCTAGCTGTTAAAACACGGCAGAAATTGCGCAAAGTTTCTTATCTGAACAATCGGTTGTATGAGATATATACTATGTATACCACCGATCTCAATGATTTTTTCAGACATCAATATATGCTATACACGTAAGCATTTGGTGAAATTTGAAGCTTCTAGCTGTTAAAATGGGGCCGAAATCGTAAAAAAAAAATATATATACTATATATATATACTATATAAACCATCATATATATATTATATATATCACCGATCTCTATGATTTTTTGACAAAACAATACATACTATATACGTAAGCAATCGGTGAAATTTGAAGCTTATAGCTGTTAAAATGGGGTAGAAATTACGAAAAGTTTCTTATCTGAACAATCGGTTGTATGAGATATATACTATATATGCAACCGATGTCTATGATTTTTTCAGACAACAATATATGCTATATACGTAAGCAATCAGTGAAATTTGAAGCTTATAGCTGTTAAAATGGGGTAGAAATTGCGAAAAGTTTCTTATCTGAACAATCGGTTGTATGAGATATATGCTATATATACCACCGATCTCTATGATTTTTTCAGACAACAGAATATGCTATATACGTAAGCAATCGGTGAAATTTGAAGCTTATAGCTGTTAAAATGGGGTAGAAATTGCGCAAAGTTTCTTATCTGAACAATCGGTTGTATGGGATATATACTATATATACCACTGGTATCTATGATTTTCTCACACAACAATACATGCTATACACGTAAGCATTTGGTGAAATTTGAAGCTTCTAGCTGTTAAAATGGGGCTAAAATTTGCGAAAATATATATATATATACTATATATATACCATATATACCACCATATATATACTATATATACCACCGATCTTTATGATTTTTTCAAACAACAATATATGCTATATATGTAAGCATTCGTTGAAATTTGAAGCCTCTAGCTCTTAAAATAGGGCAGTAATTACGAAAAGTTCCTTATCTGAACAATCGGTTGTGGGGGATATATACTATATATACGACCGATCTCATAAATTTTTTCAGGCAACAATATGTGCAATATACGAAAGTATATGGTGAAGTTTGAAACTTCAATATGTTAAATTGGGTAAGATATTACAAAAATCCTCTTTTTCTGAAAAATCGGTTGTATGGAGGATATCTGCTATAGTGGTCCGATCCGGTCAGTCTAATCGGACACCCAAATACACCCGCTCACCAAATTTTATCAAGATATCTCAAAAATTGAGGGACTAGTTTGCATACAAACAGACAGACGGACAGACGGACATGGCTAAATCAACTCAGCTCTTCAACCTGATTATTTCGGTATACTTAATGGTGGGTCTATCTATTTTCCTTTAAGGACTTACAATTTTCGGTTTCGTGACGAAATT